>NC_058501.1:6363636-6666666 GCF_020382885.2 Scatophagus argus
AAGTAAAAAACAAAACAAACAAACACAAAAACTTTAACATATTGTAATTTGCGATTTTGTCCGTATCGAGATGAGACGATTCAGCAGATATTTTAATTCAAAAATGGCATCCTCAAGAGCTGTGAGAGAAAACCCTATCCATGTTAGTCTCTTGGGCGAAAAAATGATGATTTTTTTTTCTGTGTGCAGCTCTAAAGAGCAGCCTACACCACATCCCAGTTATTTTAGGGTGAGTCACTGAGGTTGCGACCCAACTCTGCTATCTGGAAAGAGTTAAAACAACGCTCCACCCAAAATCAACCACTCGCCCCCTGTAGTTTTGACTGATGTTTTTAAATGCTTGATATAGAGCGGTTCTTTGCGAACACGGGCGGCTTTAGATTGATAATGGATTATGACTCCAATTCACAGCAAAAGGAAAAAACAAAATCCCCTCAGATCACTCAAGCGTAATTTACTTCTCTATTCATATACTTGTTATATACCAAACATTTGCACGTTTGCCAAAAGATGGCTGAACTTAAATTTGAGTCTGTTCTCACAACCCACTCCAGCAAGATACATCAAAAAGTAAACGCATCACTGAAATGCACTGGTTTACTGTCTATTAAAGGTTACTGTTGGCCATCATGCTTTAATTTGTGAGGAAGTCAAAACAAGGATATCACTTTTCCCTTCCCTCCCTTCCCATCTCATATCTTACATATAAGTACAAATACCTACACAGAGTGATGCAGGTCCTGAGAAGTCAGCTGAACGGGAAGAAAAAGGTCTGGGCCATCAATACATACGCCCTTACTGTCATCAGATAACCCGCTCGTACAATAAATTGGCGAGACTAAGTACAGCATCCTGAGACGGTACACTAAGCAAAACGAAGGAGTGTCAGAACCACTCTCCAGGATGAAACAACAAAGAGAGAGGAATACATGAGCAAGATGGCCCCCAGAGATGTACTGCTAAGTGAATACCTCAGGCAGCAGAAACGTGGCAATGATTATGATGATGAAGAGGAGGATGACAAACCATCATGGAGAGACAAGGCCTTGTACAACATGTATCACTGAAAAGACAGACATAGCTGATATCAATTCCTACCAATGGCTGGAAAAGGCTGGACTGATGGACAGCAAAGAAGCGCTAATCATGGCAGCACAACAACAGGCACTCAATACAAAATCAATAGAGGCTGGGGTCTACCACAAAAGACAGGCTCCCAGGTGCAGGCTGTGCAAAGATGCCCGTGAGACATTCCAACATAGAACAACAGGGTGTAAGACGCAGGCTGGAATGGCATACAAAGAATGCCATAATCAATCGCATCTTCTGATGGCTACTTTCAGGAGAATTAAGAATTAAGAATTAAGCTCAAATCATCTCAAACCGGTTTTGTGAACATGAAAATGAGGTCACTGTACTCTAATGGCCTAAACAGTCACTAGATCCCAATTCAATAGAGTGCCGTTCTGATATGGTGGAAGAGGAGATTCACATCATGGATGTGAAGCCAGCAAATCAGCAGCAATTGTGTGATGCTATCACATCAATATGGACCAAAATCTTGGAATGTTTCCAGCATCTTGGTGAATCTATGTTATGAAGAATTAAGACAGTTCTGAGGGGAAAAAAGAGGTAATAGCAAGGTGTACCTAATAAAGTGGCCAGTGATTTTATTGTAATGGTGTAACACAGATCAAGCTGCATCTTAAAGTCTATAGTTTTCTTTCCAGCTAATGTACTCAAAATTGCATGAGACCATGTAAAGAATGCAGATCAATCCAATCAGTGAACAACTTACATCACCCATACACAATGTTAAAACATGGAAACATGGAAATGAGGGGGATGACTCACTGGCTATTTAAGCTCTTGCTGACGGAGGGAGAGCAACATCTGACTGACAGTAAATGAGAACAGAATCGATTGGTTTTACTGCTTCAGCTCTAAGTTCATGCACAGTTCCAAGGAAAGAGCTCCAGATAACATGTATGGTGTCACGCATACAATTAGGCCTTTGACTTAAGAGGAGGTGGGTATAAAGGCGAGAGCTGTCATTGTTGAGGCACAAATTCCTCTCTGACAGCAGAGTGGTACTCATTGCTAACAGCCTCACGGAGAGAAATCACCCCACATGCTGAAGATAATTATCTCACCATGAAAAAAATTGATGCAATCACACTGAATGGAAGGGGAAGACACCTTTATGTAATGCCAACAACAAGCAGTACTTTATATTTCAAGAACCTTTCCTGACTAGTTAGATCCACTGTATCAATAATCTCATATGACTAACACAAACCTTCTGGGCAGCTACTGCTGAGAATGACGCTGCCTGACAGCAGAAACTAATTACTTCTCTTCTATTCATTAATTATTTGAACCATTGGCTGTTGTTGCTTTGTTTTAATTCCCTTTTCTTTAGAGTCTTTTAGAAAAGTCTCTTACTTTTCAGAGTAAGCTGGGTTACTCAGAAATCTCACCATTGCATGCCAGTGGTGCTGTTTGTTCTGGGACAGCATTTCTGAAAAAAAATCTTTACGCAATTTAAAAAGATTTTTTTGGTCATGATGTCTACAGGCTTTCAACACTGAACAAATGTAAAATAAATATTGTAAACAGTTCCCACAGTACTTTTATGCAGTAAGTAAATAGCACATAAAACAAAAAAGCAAACAAAAAAAATTACATTACACTTGATATAAACCTTAAATATACAAAAACATTCAACACCATCACCCATGTATTAAGTGAAAGGAAAGAAAGGAAAGTGACATATCTTGTCATTGGAGGGAACTCACTCCAACGAAATTTGTTCTCTGCATTTAACCCACCCAAGTGACGTGCACACACACACAGCAAACCCGGGGCAGTGGGCGACCGCGTGCAGCGCCCGGGGAGCAGTGGGGGTTAGGTACCTTGCTCAAGGGTACCTCAGCATGGACACCGGGACGGGGAATCGAACCAGCGATCCACCGGTTACGGGTCCGACACCCTAACCGCTGATCCATGACTGCCCCTTAAGTGTTTATATGTATTGTTTTGTGTGTACCAGCTCAACATACAAAAGTCTCACTGTGCTGAGGTCTTATTGTAATTACCAAAGTGAGATGTTTGGACTCATTTGTGAGCAACACATCAAATTATAAAGCAAGATCATCTTCATCATCTTGCTGAGCAGCCAAATCAGTAGGCCAAATTTCAATAATTAGACCTGCAAAAATGAGGTGATTAATCGATGGGTTGATTGATAAACTGTTTCATTTTATTTCATTTTTCAAGCAAAAATATCGAACATTTGTAAGGATTTGCTGCTTTTATGAATGTAAATGAAGAGTCTTTGGGTCTTGCACTGGTGGCTGCAATGCACCTGTCCCCTTCACCTCACATATTATCCATGTACATAGGTACATTGGTGCCTGTCTTCAACTCTCCTACCTCACAGTTTTAAAACCACTACCCTGAGGCATTCAGTGAAAAGCTGTTTTAGCTTTATTACACAGTAAGGCTTTTATTGACAAAACCATTGCAACCTATTAAGACTAATACCTTTGAAGATCACCCTCCATCCCCTGGGAGCTACAGAACAATAATAAAAGCTAATGAAATACAGTACATTTTCATACACACATGGCACACGCTTACCTGTACTGTAGAGCTGATTTCACCAGCAAAGCCTCCGGTTACTGGTGCCTCATGGCTGATGAGCAAACGCCCAGTTTTCACCACTGACTGAAAAACAACAACACATACAGAAGATTACAGAAGAGTCAGCATTCACTTGTTTCATGATTTCAAACCAGCAGTGCCTCTAAATGTGTCTAATGTTAGCATTATCTGGATAACTAACATCAAAGTTCAGGCTCAACAATGTTAACACAGCGAAGCAGGTGATCCTCTGTGAAACCAAATACTGATAAAACAAATACACTGATTTTAGAATACTTACACACATAACATTTGCACTTGAACATCTCATTATATTCCTGTATGTACAGTTCAAAGCAGTCTGAAGTAGAACCCACCCAGACAGTATCAGGAAAACAGGTGGGCTAATGGTAAAAGCAAAAGGGAGCAGCATGCTAAAAGCTTTCACTGCTTGCTGCTGCATGTATGCTTAAACATAAAAGGTTCTGTGTGAGTTTGCGTGCATTATGGATGCACTCACACTGTGTGCGCTGTAGAGGTGAAAGCTTAACTGCTGGAGGTGCCATGTTGAGGCTGCACGTGGGCTGGGAGACAAGTGTTACCAAATAAAGAGAGTGGTTCACATGCTGCCTGCTGTGGTATACTATATCTGCTTACTACCCTCAGGCTGCAAGTGTGTCTGGTTATGTTGCTGTGTGCACGTGTATAAAATGGATATGACACAATAGTATGAGCTGGAGGGCTGATTTAGGCTGGTACACAGGGCCAACAGGACAATCATGGACATTAGAGGTCTCGAACTCCCAGGCATCTGAATTTGGGTTTTCTGTAACCTGACATTACTGCAGAAGGATGCCTCTGCTCCACCCGTTATCTACCACAGCATAAAACCAATACTATACTATAATCTCATCCACTTGCCACTGGTCCAGACCAAAGCTATGTCTGTTCTCTGCAACTTCAGCAAACCTTTGCGCTCTATACCCAGTTGTTATATTTCTGTTTATTTCCAGCAATAAATTGGGTACACATCTTGGAAACTCAACTCAGGATCATTACTAAAAGCAACGCACATATTGTTGAGAAAACTTTCAACAAGATTTAGAGATTTAGTTACCAATATGCGAGTTGATTTTCCACTGAAAAATCCGCACTACACACAAACCTTTCCATTTGTATACATTTATATGCCTATACCTCAAAGACACAAACAGCCACAGTAAATAAATGACCCACTGCAAATAATCATCATATGTCCATATGGTGCTGTAAATTAGGCCTGACATTCTCTCCCTCCCATAGACCCACGTAGTGTCAAACAAACAGGCACTCTGAAGCTTCATGCTAATGCTAAACAGGCAAGTGCTTACATTGCTGAGGTCCTAGGTTTGGCTCTGAAGCATAAAATATCTGTGGCACACTGTAAAGCTATTACGGTACAGTGTGTGTGTGTGTGTGTGTGTGTGTGTGTGTGTGTGTGTAAGTGTGTGCATGGTGGTAGTGATGGGGGGAATCACACTGGAAGATCTTGAACTGTGTGTTGAGATAAGAAATTGCAATGTAGACTTTCAAAAAGTTTTAGTGTTGAAAAGCAAAACTCAATGCTCATGTTTACAAAGGACACATATTTAGCCACTTTTAACCAGCTGAAGTACATGAGTTCAGTGTGCAAAAATTACTGATTATCTGACACCATGCTAAGGAATGTGGAAGTTAATAACAACACTAGAAGACAATAACAACAGTTAGCACAATGAGGAGGAATCAAGCGAGGGGTTGACAGTAGGGCGATCTCTTGATATGACATCATGCTGTGAGGTTTGCCATTGCGTCATGATTCAAACAGGTGCGGCACTGCTAAATCTTCTGCCTCGCCCTGATGCTGAACTCATTCCTCATCTCACTCTCTCTCTCACTCACACTCACACTCACTGGATTTGACATAACTTCCAGTTTGCACTGTAACACCATCATCGCCCTGATATCCCTGTCATCTCTCTGCAGATAGGTCCATCATAATACACTGACTACATCAAGAGTGCATTCTTCAGATGCTTTTGACACAATAGGAGCCTGCCACTGTTTTTACAGTGTTGTGGGACAGAATTTCAGGCTTGGGGAAATCTTGTGACCCAGTTAATAGTGTTATGACACAGCCCTGTTGCCTAAATACAAGTGACAGTCATTGGCAAAGGGTCTACTAGCTGGCACAAATTATTACAGTAGGCGATTCCAGAAGCAGGACTGCGTGCCAGTGTATAATAGGAAAATTTTAATATGGCAAAACGCAGTAACGTCTGGGACAGCAAGTTAGCACCGGGTGCCTTAACATAGTAGGTAATGCAGTTGATGAGTTGAAATCACTGCATTTTAGTCACAGGGGAAAAGTAAAAGCAGTTTAAAAAAATCTTGCTGTACCGACTGAAAAAAGTCCAATTTTATAAAAGAAACACAAGCAGTTTTACGTAGGTCTATAAAGGTATTCAATCTATGGTTCATTCCATGCCAACTCACCAAAGGTTCTGAACTTTTCCCAGTTAATGCCATGGATTTTCTCAAAATCACTGACATGACCACATTGTATCCATCCATGTATTGTAGACTAGTGACTTGTAGATTGATTCTGACATCATCCAACACTATATTGTCCCTAATAACACAGAAGGGATGCTGGTGCATCAAAAACCCACAGAGCCTAAAGCACTTTGGACAACGCATATAAAAAAGCATGGGGTAAAAACATCCCTCTTTCTATCAACACAAAAAGCAAGATGGCCCATCTCTCTATTGATTGAGCTCCACTATTTCAGTACTACAGTACTACAGAGCGTGCCGCTGAAATTGACAGTGAAATTGATGGCTTCAAAACCTAATAATTAAAAAGTATTTTGAGTAGAGGGTTAGAATTTTGCAAGGTTCTGTCAATTTAATACAAGTTCTGACGTTATTTATTCGAGAAAATCAATGACATGAACTGGGATGTCCTTGGTAAGTTGGTATGGAGTGACCCTGGTACAGAAGCAATGGCTTTGGAGTCAGACTGCAACCTCCTAACAGTAAGCCTTGCACCTCAACTGTCCAAATGATTTGACTCACCTCACTCCCTGAGGTTCAATTACAAAGTTTCTAGAGCCAAAAAAGCCCACTCACTGAGTCGTTTTTACTTTTCTGACGGGAGGCTGTGACATTACTTTAACTTCTACATAGTAATTGTGGCTGTAGCCTTTAACCCAGTTGCTTCCGGTTGTTGGATAGGGTTTCAGGAGACAGAACCATCCAGTCTCATTGTGCGGTTTGACCCTTTTCTCAGAAGTCATCCAGTCATCTTATCTGCCCATGACAGCCACCTTTCATGTTGGTAAAACTGGGACTTAGAACGGGGGCGAAGCCATTACTTTTAAGACAGCGGTGGAGCCACAGGAAGTACATCAGTAGCTGTTAGAAGATGATCAGTTAGATGCATCCAAGGAGAGAAATTATATGTCCTGAGTGAGGACAGACCAGTTAAATATCTCATGAATCTTTGAAAACAATCTCAAGGGGACGTGCTCACAGGTGCGTTTTTTTGTTATGGATCATGAACTCCTGTCTGATGATTTTATTACTGAATGGCTGATGTCTTGTGGATGAAAGAGCCTGCTCTTACCTAAATAACAGCAGTGAGAAGGAGCTGTTTCAATGGAAAGAGCACCAATATTAAGGTATATGCAGTGGAAAAGGATAGGCAATCTAAAAAGACACTGCGGTAAAAAGCAGAGAGAGGGAGTTAAGGAACAAGGCTGGAACTGAGTGTGAGGTTGAATGTGGGTTCAGTTTGAAAAAGCTGTCTGCTTGTGAGGCAGAGCTCTTTCAAAGACTAACTAAAATCAAAATCAGTTTGCACTTTAAAGCAACAGTTGTGGGTTAATGAGTCATGACAAATAAACATATCTGATAATACCAGAATATGGAAACAGATAAAATATGAGAGCAAATCTAAACTCTGTATTGTGCACTTTCAGCAAATAGGAAGCAGTGTTTATGTAGTTAAAATATGTTAATTCTATGGTTTGTTTAATTCTTGATTTATTGAACAGTTCTTCTCCTGCATTGCACAATATTCTTGGACTAAGTCAAACATCAATTCTGAATGTTTCCTAACACTGTCTATCTTCTGAGAAAGGCCAACAATCTCCAAGGAAGTCGAGCCATAAATCAGTCAACTTGTCATTTACTACTAACATTTTCCCAGACAATAATTACATGACAAAACAAGGATACACACCCCGAACTATGCTCGAATGAAGTTCCAGCTAGGACACTGTGGCATCACTTCAGTGACACCAGTTTATGTTTGCCAACATAAATCTGAGTAGATACACTGAATAATAAACCTCAATTGCTGTTCTTTATTTATCAAGCCAGGATCTCATTTCTGTAAGTTGCTGGTCTGACTGATCCTCCTCCCTGTCCTGGCCTGGGCCCCAAGTCAAAACGAGGGCTCTTGGTTGGTGGTGGCTGGTGGCAGTTGGGCTGGGCGACAGCTCTGGTGGCTGAAACTTTACTACTCATTGTGATGCAGGGCTGTCATTATATGGCGGAGTCATTCCGCTGGCTGCAGGGGAAATGTCATGTTTACTGCCATTCCCATACACACCCAAACCTAATGAGCAGCATGGAGCTTACCCTCCTGCGCTCACGCTGTCCCTGGCACAATCTGTCTCTTCCTCTGTCAGGCTTCTTCCTTCCTGACTCCATCATTCCTCTGTGTTGTGGTTTGTCTCATCACCAGTTTTTCTCTCCCTCCATTGATCCATCCCTCAAACCATCCATTTATCCTACTCTGTTTTCATGAAGCCAATGCTCTCAGACCCAGTGCTCCCCCAACTACGGAGCCTCGCCACATAGAGGCTGGCGAATGACCTGGCATGACCTCAGAGGCTAAGGTCAGAGCTGTCACTCACCCATGGCACACATACTCTCACACATAAGCAATGGGGGCCCTACAAAGGCCTATGCACGCACATCACAGAGCCACATAAGCATGTGTGCATACTGTCTGCAACTACACACCCACGAGGGCAGACACACATGGCTATATAGTTATCACAGAGCACTAACTCATTCTAAAAGGACAGTGTGCAGACTATGGGGATGAGAAGTGAATAAAAACAGTCCATACTTGGAGCTAAACTGGGCTGTGGTTTGACTGCTGCAGGATCACATAATGTGCTTTCAAAGTTTTCAAAACACATGCAAGTCTTTCCAGAAGAAGTCGCCAACACTTATTTGTTGGATTTGTATTTTTATGCCACTAAATTGGTTGAGAATAATTTAAAAATAGGGGTGATGACAAAATCTGCTGTGCTTGTACTGTATGCACACACACATACACATTGCTACACTGCAAGTCACTCCCAGCCTTCCAATACAGTGTTCCTCCTCTTCCCTCAAGCCGTCCATCAAAATGCGACAGGAAGAGAAAGTTTAGTTCTGTGCCGCCACCGAGGAGTCATCCCTGCTGCTGGATCCACTGGCTTCGCTCCCTTCTGCTAACCCTGTAATTGTGCGGCCACCGCAGGGTCCTAACTCATGCGCCACCATGTGATCTCCGTGACAAATGAGAGTCGGGATGAGGCTCGACTACTTGCTGGGCCCTTTAAAGTGGAACTCCGCGATTAGCAGAGAGGGGTGAGTGCTCGGCAAACCGGAGGCCTTGTTAAATCACAGTGCTGAAAGGGAAGCGGGGCGGGAGGAAACACAAACATCCACTCTTTTGCTGCCATATGCTTACTTGCTTGCTCTCTCTCACGACAGAGAGAGGGAAAGTGAGAGTGAGAGAGAGTGAAAGAGCACACGAATGAAAGAGCAGAGGAGAAAGTGTAGAAGAGCCTCGGTACTGGGCAGAGGGCCAAGCCATCCTCCAGAGGAGCCAGGACGCCAGAGGAGACCTGAGACAGAAATAACTCCAAACATCCCATAAAGACCCATTAAAACCAATTCATCTCAATTACTCCCTGACACACACACACACACACACACTACCTTTCTGCCCTGAACCACATTGTGTCACTGACTGTACATCAGTGTGTACAAACAGACACACTCCAACATGATGACAGCTCTTTGTGAGCATCCCACAGACTGCAGCATGTATGACCAGACAGCATGCTTGTAAAAATCAATCAATGACTTTCACAAGATCCTATAAAATGGTATATAATATAAAAAAGGGGTGGTTTCTGAGGATACAACATCTTAACTATTTCTCGTTAGGAGGATTTATATTCAGCAGGATAACCTACATAAAGTGAGGTTATAGTACTTAGTACTATAGTAGTAGATAGAAAGTCGTTTGTGTACTCGGACTTGTCAAGAGAGCAGGCACTCTGCATGTCACCACAGAAAAGGTTCATGTTCGAAGTGTATATAAGTTCACTGGCATGTCAGGAGTGCGAGAGGTGCTGTGAGTACGCACGCTCAGTTTCAGCCTGATTTAGAATAATTACAGTCACTGTGGAGTTGATATTGTCTATATATGTGTGTTGACTGCGTTTGTGATGCTTTATTCTGTTGTTCTATTTCTAATTTCTGATATAAGTAGTGTTTGGCTATTTATTAATATGTCTGAGCTTTGCCATCTTTTATGGTTTGCTCTAGTAAGGCTGCACTAAGCAAGGCAGTTGTTCATAAATGATAATTGGTTGTACCCACAGGCTATAAAGTGCTGTCTCAAGACAAGGAACTTATTGTTCGCATGGACATCAGGGCTCAGTGGTGTGGTGTGGTATACACTGGCATTCTGTAACAAGGCTACAAGTACCTTTTGCCTTTTACATTTAACTGAGTAACATATTCTGGTACTCTTTGACTTTCCGTTTGTCTCCAGGCTAAATGATTAGTCAATTGAGGGATTACTGAACTTTTTTTAAAAAATGAATGCCAGTCAGGCACTTTTTTTTTTACTATTTTCTTAAATTTTGAAAAATAAAAAGTCAATCATCAAAATTACTGTTAAACATTTGACCTGTGAAGTTTACACTGCAATTTATTTTCAGTTAATCACTTAAACTGTGTTGTGTGGTTAGGTTTTGTGAAAAACATCTTTTTGTGTTTAAAATTTGTGTCTTTCTGTAATAATAAAAGGGAAATGTAAAAAGTTGTACAGTAGCATTTGGCTGTGCTGTGGAAGAACTGGTGTATAAAATTACTCTATGATGACAATCAGCTTCATAGTGTATAATTTTTAAGTCATACACTGCATTGATTTTGCAGCCTGCGCATTTGGAAGACTCCCAAACAAAGACAATTTCCACAATTACATTGTGCCCCATCAATACAACAACAAAACAGCAAATGTCTCCTGCCCACATATAGTAATCATAACAGTGTGGGATAAGACATTCCATTGTCTTGAAGTTTTATGGAAATAAAGACAGTGATCAAAAGCAAACACTATACAAAGAGCAGGCCTTAATGGTAGGAGCATCACAAGACAGAACCACAATTTCATTAAACCACCTTAAAAGTCACCACAAGACACAATGCAATGGGAGGAAGCAATGAAGAAGAATACTTAACACACTCCCCTCGCTGCAGCACTTCTCAAAACTCTAAAAAAAACTATAATAGGAAACTTGTTTAACGTGTCTCAGTACATTCCTACAGGAGCAGGGAGACGACTGCATCTGGCTCCCATCAATATTGTGCAAAATGAGGGGGGGAAAAAAAAAATCATCTATGACCCAAACCTATTGTCACTTTCATAAAGAGCAACTGTATAAGTCAACATGACCATCACAAGTAAACATAATTTACCATGACATATTTAACAAACATTTTTCAGTCAGAAGCCATAGGTATCAAACAATAACAAGTCCAAAAACCGTTTCCCCTTTTGAATGTATGTACAGTACATACATTTTCTAGACTTGACTTAACATATTTAACTTTAAGAAAACTTAAACCTCAACAACTTCAGCACAACAGACATGAGAATGTTCAGAAATAATAAAAGGAAAGTCTAAAAAATAAACGAAAATACATGTTAACAAATCACAATCATGATTGAAAGGGAATTTCAAAGTATTGCCAGAAAAAACACATTAGTAAATATGTTTTCTATTATATCTTAAGAGGTGTTATGAAAAGAAAATCATAAAAACCTCTACTTAAGATTTATGACAATCTTTTATTAGTTTCTGGTTAGGTTTCGGCTTATGTCAGTAACTGTATGATTTGTAATGGACTTTCAAAAGACTGAGAGAATCTCTGGGCCACAAACTATCTGGTGGTGTGTCGCATCTGAGCGTCCTGACGTCTTGGATGTCTCTTTGCCCTTGTGACTTCAGACACGCTGCCTTTTCCACTCAGTCCTGCTATCGGCCTTCAGGCTGACCTCAATGATCTCAGCCTGCCCGCACCTCTGGCCAAGGCTCCTTAACTAAACTGTCCTCTCCAGTGGAAAACTGATAACCTGACCCAAAAAAGCAACAAGCGGTCCAATCTGAAGTGCCTTTTGCTTTGAGAGAGCTCGTTTCATTACAACAATTGTCACTACCACCACCATCCTCATAATCATAGGGTAACAAAATGGTGTTTAGCCAACAATCACTGCACGAGAGGGATGGAACAGAAAAGCGTGATGCCTCATTTTCACTTTTAGCACCCATTTTCAACAGTCTCTAGTAATTAATTTCATCTGTTTGATATGTATGGAGACAGTACACTGATTCCTGGTTAACAGTGGCGAGCCTCTATCTCTCAAAATGGCAGAAAAACCATGGCTAATATTCCCAATGAGCCCTGCTTCTCAGTCTATCATAGCTATGAGCCTATATAATTTTTTAATGGGTAATGTGTGGATTTGGCCATACTTCTCCACTGTGTGACACAATGAAGAATTTGAGAAATCTCCAGTGCCTAGCTGTGGAATGTGAGCATGAGCTACTGCCAGGGGGAAGAAAGAAGAAGTCAGTAGCAGACGGTAAAGTGGGGGTTGTGGGGGGATACTGAAGGGAGATTACTATATCTTCAAAATGTCTGGTAAACCATAAATAGCCTTCATCAATTCACACTCCTAATCTAGATTAATTACTCAAATTCTTCACACCAAAGTGTTGGTCAAGGACTACTCTATTCACAGTGATGCATTACGACATACTTTTCACCAGTAACATCAGGAGAAAGAAAGAGGGGTGACCGAAAATCAACTATGAGTAATTTTCCACTGATAAAACCACCCAACACTGCTGCAGCACCACACATGGCAGAGTTATGACCCACAAACATCAGCTAAAAGGCACGTATGACCACCCCCTCTCATGACTCCTATCTTTGCCCAGCTCTCTCTTGCCCCACGTTTTCTTTCTGTCCACAAATTCCAGTTAGTTCTGTCCACACAACGCAGTGTTAACATTGTAATTACAGACGTAGGCTACAATAATAAGAATGTGTGGAGTGGGGCCCAAACCTCTAGCCACTTTCTTCCTGTGCCATTTTCTTCTACTTTGATTGTTTCCAATGTGTGTATGTGTGTGTGTGAGTCTGTGTGTGTATGCGTGACAGTGGGCCAAAAATATTAGGACTGTTGTGGCAGGCCAGTGAGCAGATGCTGGCTGAGACCCCTCAACTGAAAGGGAAACACAGGCATGAGCCCGGCCCGTCTGTGCGCTAATCGCTAGCAGGCGTCTGCCCCATCCCCTGGCCCAGGTCCAGACCACAGATTCAGAAATAGTCAGAGTCTGCTCACCAGCCTGCTGGGTGTTAGATCTGGTCAGATCTCACAAAAGCAAGGGCAAAATCCACAACCTGAATCAAAATGATATGTACCCTCACAACAACATGACATCAATATTCCTGAGAAAACTGAACGTACAGCCAGTTGAAAGGTTCTGAATCCGCTGTTTGAAACACTCAGCATCTGATATGTTATTCCTGGGATCTCTCAATCTCTTCCTTGCTTCGTCCTTCTCATCTTTTTACCGACTAATAATATTCTCTATGTGGAATTTTCAAACATTTCACATGTTAATAGATAACTAGAACAATTGCTAGATGCCAAGACTCTATGGCCACTCACCAGTGGGTGTTGGGAAATGAGTCACGTACATGAGCATGTCTGCGGATAGTTAGTTTTTAACTTTATGACACCACTTGCTCTTTTTCCTCATCTCCTCTCTGTCTCTTAGCTTTAAATTACACAATTATACACAAAGTGAATACAAAGTAAATAGAAAAGATAAAACTAATTTTGTATGTATCCTACTTTGATGTACGTATTTGCTGCGGTGTTGAGTACAGTACAGTATTTTGCATCTGGACAAAATCCAGATGAGATTTAAAACATTCTTTAAATCTTCAACATTTATATTTGCATCACTACTGGCCAGGTGACAAATCTGATTGCAATCAGTCTTTGTCTTCCTGGCCATACGCAAACCAGGGTCGAGGCTCCAGCCCAAAAGGAGGTGGTAATGCACCTGAAGCTGTTCAGACAAAAACACCAGAAGAATGGCTTAATTTTAGTAATTTAGATACAACATTTTAGGTAGTTTTAGCTAACAACTATCTGTGGCCTTGCACAGATAAACGAATGAGTCATTTCTATGAACTATGGGCCAGACAAAAGTTTGACTGTCCTCACAGCTCTCTCAACCACACACATCATTTAGCGTTAAACTGATCAGAGATCAGATGAAAGCTACAGGAGCTCAGCGCACCTTGTATTTGATCATATGTACAGAGGTTGTTCGAGCCGATTTTCCTTGTTGGCTTAATGAGACAGAGAGAAAGAGAGCAATGACTATTTTCGATGTAACTTAAGGTGCCACTATCATCAGCCCAGAGCAGAAAGAGCATGGACGTAGTAAGGAAAACAGACAGTGAGTTGATATTTCCACAGACACAGCTTACTGACATAGTTACCCTATGAGAGGAGTAAAGATAATGTATCTTTGTGACAGCCAACATGCCTGGAATGAGTCTTACACAACCACTGATTTTGGTCTGTTTTCAACTCTGTCCTTAATGCGTAATACATATTTGTTTTTCAAAGTGATTGGAGACCAAACAAATGTTTCATAGTTCTTCCTCATTTTTGTTAATAGATTGACATTTAAGCAATTTATTCTGTCATTTGTATATTTTTATTGTGTTAATGTTAGGGATCATCCATCATCATTTTATTTATACCCATCAATAATTGCACTAAAAAAAAATTGCAACACAATTTATAAGGTATCAAAAACTCATATGGTTACAATTTCACTGTGGCTCATTTACCAACCCAGCCTACGGTATGTGCCATTACTACTATCCAGATGGCTTGGCAGCTAATTTTTTCCTGTAGCCTTGCTCTTATTTGAATAACACTGGAACAGTGGAAACAAGCTCTTCTTGATAATAGCAGTGGTCCTAAACACAGCGGAAACAGGCAGGTCCAGGGCCTGGAGGCCACCTGTTGGTAGCTGTGATTTGCTGTTCTACATTATTATCTTAATGACAAGCTCAAGGTTCAACTTCACAGTTGGGAAATAAGCACAAAGGAGAGGTTGTCATTTCTACTGTATGTTCATCAGTTGGCTTTAACAGAAACAAAGAACACATAAAAACTGCTGCTGGAACAAGAATGAGAAGTGGTGTTGCCAGGTTTGGACACTGTAGAGGAAAGATGCCTCTCTATTGGTGGGGTCCAGTCGTTTCAAAGTTTCAACATCGAGCATCATTGCAGTGACAAGTTAAATAAAAGCTGCTGTGCCATGTTCACATGCAACAGGCAAAAATAGGATCAAGTAACAGAACCAGCATTTGCCAGCAGACAACAAATTTCCATGTGGCCGTTCAGAAACCTGGCTTCACTGGATGGACTCCATACATTTCCATAAGTCAATGTGATTGTAGCAGAAACAAAAGGATAATGAGGCTGCTATGACTGGTAGATATCAAAGCAAACTTCTTAAGTGGTGGGACAGGGAAAGAGTCCAGTCCTTATAAAATATAAATTTGTCACTTTCCTCTGGCTTCTGCATAATCAAAATGTAAAAGAAATCTTTTTTTTTTTCCACTGACCACCTGACAGAAGAATAAAAGCTTCAAGTTGTGGAATCATTAATCAGCTGACATCATCATCAGCATTTGCTCTGTAACTGAGCTCAAGCTCTCTTGTGAACGGAGCAGAACTCTTGATTTTTATTATGGAGTTATTAAAAACACTACTGCCAGATGTCAAAATTGGGAAAACCTTTAAAAAAAAAAAAAATTCTTGCCATAAGAAAAGCTGATCAGCACATTGAAAGCTTACTTAACCGCAATAATTCTGACACTCGAACATTTCCATCTTAGATCAAATTTTCCAAAACATGTTCAGAGGAGCTTGAAAAGAGTTTGGTTGGGGGTAAAACTCAGTACACTGATATTACTTGTTCGGTTTTCCCCAGTGAAAGCAACAGCTAGACTACTTTATTAGTCATAAATATTTAAGTTATGGTTAAAGGGTTTAAAGCAAGGAAATTGTTGTTCAGTCTGTTTTTATTCATTGTCAATTTTTTTTTAACCAACTGAAGAAGCCAGGATCAGTTTTGCATAAATACAGACAATCAAATTTTATCATCATTATCATCAGTATCATTTTTTTAATGATTTTGTTCCATATCAATGTGTGGTAGTAATTTTAGAAGATTTTCCATCAGTTAATTGTGCACTACTCTGCTGAAAGTCTCTTCATGGCATCTTCAAATGACAGTTCATTCAGCCCATATAATTATGGTAGGTGGTATTAAAAACAGCTGCCAGGACTAGAACAACATGTTCAGTTTGACATTGAGCAGAAAACACTGGTGGCTCCCTCAGTCCATTTGCTTTCGTCTCTTTTTCCACCTCAGTGTAGGACAAACAAACATATCTGAGCGTACCGTGTCCTGCCTGACGACCGTCTGCTTCCATACGCTGAATTTACCTGCTGTCTTTGGCTCGGGGCACACATTACAGCTTGAAACCATTAAGTGAGAGAGAGGGGGCAAGCAGAGTGGTGATAAGGAGGTCTTATCTGTACAGTGAGTCAACAGACGTCAGAGCACTCAGAACATGCAGACATTGCAACCTGCATTGCTTTCAAGAATCAGAACAGATGCTGCTGCACATTCCTCTTTAAGCGCCTCCCTTCTCCACCTCTTCCAACAACCATCCACTAAAGTCTGCCTTTTGTATAACTCTGAATCCAAAAACATTGAAACACTGTGTAAGACATACATAAAACAGAACTTGATCATTCGCTAATCCTTACATACACATATATTGTATACTCAACAAAATGTTTGGCACATTCCACAGGTAAACAGGTTCAACGGTAACAGGTGAAAGTATCATGACTGGGTATGAAAGGGTCATCCTCGAAAGTTCACAAGCAGCCAAATATTCTAACAGACCACGCAAACAGGCAAATAGTCCAACAGTTAGAGGTTTTTCAAAGCACAGTCATAAAGAATTTAGGGATTTCACCATCTACACTCCATAAAATTATCACAAAATTCAGAGAATCTGGCTGGAATCCAACACTAAATCCCCATGAACTTCAATCAGTCAGGTGGTACTGCATTAAAAACCGACCTGATAATATAAAATATATTACTACATGGGCTGCGGAACACTTTGGTCAACAAACACAGTTCATCGCTGCATCTACAAATGCAAGTCAAGACTACTACACAAAGCCGTATAGCGACAGCTTCCAAAAACGCAGACGAATTCTTTGGGCCTGTGCTCATCTGACATGGACTAATGCAAAGTGGAAAAGTGTGCTGTGGTCCGACTCTGATGGGTTTGTGGACATTGTGTCCTTCATGCTATAAAGAAAAAGAACCATTCAGATTGTTACCAGTGCAAAATTCAAAAGTCAGTATCTGTAATGGTATGTGGGTGTGTGTCAATTTCACTTTCAACACTTCAGCAATCAGTGTCCTCAATTCACAAACGCTCCTTTGGTGTTGTTAAAAGAAAAGAGGGTGGAACTCAGTGGCAAACATAGCCCTGCTTACTGGAATGTGCTGCAGTCATCAAATACAGAATGACAAAATTAACCAAAAACAACAAAGTTTATCGGTTTGGATATTAATGGATATATTTGTTCTCACTGCATTCTCTTTGTTTTTTTTAAATTTGTGTTTACAGCGTCCCCGGGATGGGACCATGGTTGTATGCGACTCGGACAGATATGTATTTACATGTTCTAAGATGTGAGAGACTGGTGCTGAGAGTCCTTAAGAGACTCCTCCTGCGTGTGTTTTTTAGGGTTGAACAGGTTCATCCAAAGTGGTTGCTTCACTATGAGGGCTGAAATCCAAGCAGCGCTTCAGTCACAGGGACTTCAGCTGCAGTGTAGGCCAAAAGACACATCTATTGAGGGAGGAAGTTCACACACATTTAAAAGAAGACAATGAGCTGGATAAAACAGTTACTGGAAACACCAGGGACAGCATCAGAATCAGCACTGCTCCCCAATATTCATATGTGGTAACACCAAGAATGTAATGACTATCACTTTGCCATAATTTTACACAACTGTCATAATTCTGACAGGTTTAACAAATGCCGCAACTCAGAGGCCAAGCAGCCATTGATTAAACGATTAAGTTTGTCATTGCCTCTTAAATTTCTTTTTAGTCTAGCTAATTCATTATATTAACCTATTGTGAATTCATTGTGAATAATATGATGCTTTCACACTCGCAAATCCACAAAGGTCACACAGTGGGTCTTCCCGACTGCCTTCACCTTACCAGATAGGCGTATGCCGGGTAAACAAGGCCACCCATTAAGCTAAGAGCTGGACAGCGGAGATGTGAATTATGCTGGACACTACACATAAATTCAAGGGAGAAGGTACAAAAGAAAACTGCAATGTTTTAACTTCCACCTCTCAGGCCTACAGGGAGTGAGTGCTTAATGCTTGAAAGACAGATTTTGGATGGATGTATGACTTTTATAGGAACAGATGGGGACTTGCAAACTCAAAAGCTAGCACAGGCTTGTTAAGATGACATGCCCTGACGAACTTACCGCCTGTGGTTGACATGAACAAAAATCTGAGATGAGTCCAATAACGCTGAGAGAGACACTTTTTCAGGCAGACATAAAAGGGAGAGTTTTGAGTTTTGTGCTCCATGCGTAACCAAGAGACACCAACACAACAGAGACTATAAAGACAGCATTTTCCCTCGAAGATATTACCACTCCTTGAAATGACAGCATCTTGGTCAACTACTTCTTGTGCAGTAACCTTTTAGTAAAAGTAGTAGTAAAAGTGTTGTAAAGTTGCCTCTCGGAATACATCAATCAGAAAAAGAAGGAAGAAAATGCTTTCAGCTCATGGTTGGTACAGAAATGCACAAATGCAGTGTTTATAGTTTGTTTTCAGCTTTATAAAACATGGATCAAGGGGATCAGACCTGATCAGACTTTATTTGAAAAGTCAAAATTCTGCTTGAACATAGAAAAAAATTTATACTGTGATGCAGCAGAGGCTCTTAAAATTCAACTTATTTAATGAATGCCCTGTTGACCTATCATCAAACTAAGCTCGTACATAAAAATGTGGAGGACACCAGAAACCAAAGCCATGCAGACCAGACCTCCATAACAGCAAAGCATCTCCAAAGCACGTTTAGGCAAGTGTTTTGGGTTCTGCACCACACATGGTGACCTTCAGCGACTTTTACAGCTAGTACTTGTTGCAAAAGCTGCAGGATTGGCAGGACGTATGAAAATGCAGTATGTGGTCTTAACATGAACATCTTTACACAACTACATCTCCACATGTACTCTGACCAAGCGCGACAGAGAGACTTTCCACAGCATATCATCTGAGCCATTGGTCTGGCAGAGGTAAACCAGCCATTTTGTTTATCCCTTAAAGAACAACTATTACATTTACTGGACCACTCTAGACAGCAGGACAGAATAAGTCAGTCATTTTTTCTCTATGTCTACGCAATTTCTGCCCATGATTCCCTTTGTCAACGGAAGGGTTGAATATATTTAGATCCAAGTATAGCTGATGGCTGCCAGCATGGATCCCTCAGGAAACACAAAGATGGCATGTTCCTCCAGAGTGCTGCCTTAATGATCTCTCATGCTGAAAGGCACATTATTCTTCATTTATTTTATAGATTGATGCTAAAAAACAACACGTCGGCTACATATAAATCAGCTCACCACATAACACATACACACACATGTGCACACATCCTTGACTGAAAGATATGCGAGGTAAATGTGAGTCACAGGAAATTTTAATTGGCTGCCAGCAGCCGGATGTGCGTCTGCGGCCTATCTCACTGTCTGCACACTCACCGCATCAGACGGCCAGTTAGTAAGCGGTACAAAAGGCCAGCTTTACTGAGATGTGTATATGCCGGAAAAGCTGGACACCAGGTGTACAATCTTTTGAATTAAGAAGTTGACACAGTGTCTTAGATACTCCCTGTCTAAAGCTAAGAATAGCACTGTTCCCAAAACTCCTTTCATCAGAGGATAACAACCTTTACAAAAAGGCTTCACCAGCCCTCAACCATCTATTTACTAGGCAAAAAAACATGTTAACTAATGTAAGGTTGTTACACCACACCATGCCTCATGACTATACAGGATTAACATTGTATGCAATGAAGAAAATATCTGGGCTCTTGCTAATCACTTGTTATTACTGTCTGGTATCAGCAGTTAGGAGAAAAGACAAAGCCCATGTTAAATTACAATGCACTACACTGTCCAAAAGCACATAAAAAATAAAATGAGACATGCTGACATGTTGAGAACAGTCAACTGAAAGAAAATATTTGTCAACAAAGTTGTTAACTGATTATTCATTTCAGTAACATGGTATCTATGGATCATGAGCAGTTTTAGGGTGATGGCACCATAAAAATACACGATTACAGTGAAAATGATTTGCATAGAATCTACCCATAGAATATGTCACAGACACGTTTCACATATGCCAGACACATGCTAATCATAAAGATAATGCTGGCACTAGCAACATTGCAGCAGCAAAGCTGTTTGTGTGGAGGCACAAAAACACACATACCACAGCAGTTCAGTGATGCACACATCACGTGCTGCTCACGCAGTCTGTGTGTCCCAGCTGTTAGGCTTACTGTTGGCACTGATGGTGAAGAGCTCAAAAAACATGAGCCTGAAAAATTAGGTTAGCATTTCTGAAAAATGATAAGCGCTGCTTCCAAGAAACTGACGAGATCCGATATGAGCATGTGATTCATAGCATGAAACAATAGTTACATTTAATGTCTTTAGATGTAATAACCAGAGTAATATGTTGGTCGATCAGTGAGAATCAACATCCTTGATGTTCACTTGTTTTTACTTTGGGGAGGACTTGCTTTTCACAGTTTTATATCCCTAAACATTGTTTTTGGCATTTATGCTTTATGCTCTGCACTAAGTGTATACAATGCAGTACTCCCACTGGAAATGTTAAATTGGTTTAATCTTTCGTGATTTTCATCATGCTTATTAAACCTGTATATATGTCTGTATCACCGACACAATAATATATATGTTGTACTTTTCAATATAGCCTTGTACTTTTTATAATATTTTCTAGTTTTTATAATTTCTTGTACTTTTGCACTGTCTTGTCCTGCTAAATGTTGGCTGCTGTAACAACTAAATTTCCCCTCGGAGATCAATAAAGTCTTACCTTATAAACAGTAAACATCTGGCTACCAAGGTGCTCCATGAGAGAATAATAATCATTATGTGCAGCTCTAAAGTGGTGCTGTACATATATATTCCACTTGAATTAGTTGTGCATGGGTGGGTTACTGTGTGACGAAACTCTGCTGCGGCCACAGAACCATCTAGACGCCATGCCAGCCCAGAGCAGCTGTGCAGCACCCAGTAATTAGGGCACCACTGTACGGGGTTACTGAGGACATGAAGAGAATGGACACACAGGCGTAAACACTACACTGTTCATTTGTGCATTTGTGTCCATTCTCTTCAATGTTGCAAAAAAGTCAGCATTAACTTTTAGGGTATAGTTTGTTGACCTGTGAATTGTAAGAGGAAAGTTTCATTTGGGGAGATTCAAACAATGTTTTGCACAAAGCATTTAAGCCCAAATAAGAATTTCCATATCTCCACAGCTTCGAAGGACCGTCCACAGAGGCAAAGGTAAAAACATGTCACATGTCACTGTGAGCGCATTGTGTGGGTGTGTCCATTTCGATGCATTAGTGTATTACTGGAGCCTAAGGTGACACGTTCAACTTTCATCATAAACAACAGTCCAAAATGAAAAAAAAAACAAACTTAATTTACAATGACATAAAACAGCTGTGCAAGGAATCCTGTTTATCAAGCACCAAAGACAACCACACAATCGAGGGAGAAAAAAAATAAAGAGAGAAAACTCACATTTGAGAAGCTGGAAGCAAAGACCTTTTTGTGATTTATGCAAATAATCAATGACACGTCTACCTCTGGACAACAGAGGTTATTTCAGCATTAAGCCTTCAGCACCATTTCCGCATCAAAGGAACAGGACAAGACACTGTACTGATGATTTGTGCATCAAACCATTGCTCATTCCACCACCTGTCATTTACAGTGACAAGTCTTATGTAAGCTCAGCAGCACTCATATTTGTTTTCACTATGACTAATGCACATCTGGATATTTGCCTATGCCCTCCAGATTAATTAAATGATAAAATAAAAGCTCTTAATGTATTACGGATCAGACTGGGTGATAAGAATCATGACTTAGCCTGGAATTAATTTGGCGCCTTCACTGAGATTTGATAATAGCTTGATTAAAAGGCTCTTTCTGTGCTCAGCCAGGAGAACACACCAGAAAAATCAGGGAGAAACAAAAACACTCCAGGGATAGCAGTTTATCAGAGTAATGCAACAGTGCCTTAACTGCCAAATATGAAAGCCTGAAAGAGCGTAAAGGATCTGTGTGTGTGTGTGTGTGTGTGTGTGTGTGTGCGTTTGGGAGTTGTGAGGAAATTCGTTTTTGAGTTTTCACAGACATTTAAGAGGGCATTTGGTTGGAGGAAATGACAAGGAGAGATGTTGTTGACAAGCTCGAGGTGGCAGGCCTGGCATTAGGCTCACTAGCAGCACATAAACGCTCTAGTCAATTTCATGGCAATTGTTTTAATGGGGCATTACTTCAAAAAAAAAAACAAAAAAAAAAAAAACACTCATTTGAGAAGTCCACTCTTTTAACAATCAATCTGTAACTGACTACTGCTCACTTGGAGCTGCAAGTCCTTCAGTGCCAGCAGAATACTACAGTCCTTGCCATCAGTTCCAATTGACTCCCTATTAAATTACTACCCTCCTACCGCAATATCATCCTGTGCCTGAACTGCTGGTTATAAGATTTGCTTGGCAGCAAGCAGCAGCAGTGTGGTGCTCACTAACAGAGTCCTATGTTTCACCAGGAAAGCATGAAAAATTGTGTAATAAATATGTAAAATTAAAATGCAGCTTGGTGATTCAACTGCAAAAAGCAGTGCTGTTGACACAAGAAGACAAGCATGTGCTATAGTCTTGGGCCCCTGAAAAAGATAGAATAAAAGAGGAGAGAAGTATGTGCATTGTAAAGCACCTTGAGGTCTGCCTTAACACACACCTAGGTTTTCATTTCCAAGGAGCTTTTCAAAACACCAGAGTCTCTCCTGCTGGACTTCGGGTGGTTTGGACTACTGACACTCACCCAGTAGTGACCAGGAAAGAATCTTTCAACGCCGCTTTCCCCCAAACTGTCTTGCATTGTCCTCCTTCTCCCATTTCAAAATAAATAAAGATGGAAAGCAGCACTCATATAAAGCATTTTGTTTTTGTTGGTACCACAGCCTGCATAAGGCTGAAGCAAGATAAACTAGTAGTCAAGTCTTACCAGCTGTGGAAGGAATCCTGTTTATCAAACACCAAAGACAGCCACACAGTAGAGAGAAACATTTCCTCTGCACCACAATAAACACATCTACAGAAGGAGGATGATTCCCATGTGCAACAGCTCTTCAACGGAATCATCATTTATGCCATATGAAGAGCAAAATGATCTATGAAAGCCTAATCACATGGAAAGGCAGAACATGGACACAAAGTCTGTGACCAAAGAAGAATACAGAGATATAAACAGTACATTTATTTACACCCACTGGAATGAAATGCCACAAAAATAAAGATATAGTTCTTATAGTATAGACCTAGAATGAGTGCGAGAACTTTCTTTTACTTAATACTGCTCACAGTTTGGAGATTCAGTCTTTCTCAGACTGCTGTGTTTGTGGCTGTATGGGTGCATCGCCATTACCTTACAAACAGTTTCAATATCCCAGGGCAGGATGGTCTGCAGATCAATGACCTCGCAGGACACTCCCAGCTTCTCTTGAGCCATGCTGGCCACCTCCCGCATCACATGGACCTAAGTGGAAAAAGAAAAAGATTTCACACCTGCTGCAACATTAACTCATTCCTACACTTGCTGTGCATGATTTGTCTTTCAGCCATAATATGATTACACTAAAAAAAGTGACTGACACTAAATAAGCACATTTTCATGCTACAAATTTAAAGCCGTTACAAAACGCCCAAGTTACAAACAAATAAATATGTAGCTGTACAATACTGAATCATGTAAATACATCAATGACATGACAAATAACTATCAACTTGCTCCAAAAGTCCATTGCACAATATTGGCAATGCATTACACTTAAAAATGATGTAAGTATTGCAGTTACGTAACATAAACTGCCAACAGTACATAATATAGTACAGAATGGAATAAAAAAAAAAAAAAAAAAAACACATTTGTTTTAGATTTGGTTTTCATGCATATTCCTTTGGCCCCGCAGTGTGATTTATGAGAATTACTTATACTGTGCATTACACACAAAACCTGAAATGTAAAAAAAACAAAAAAACAAAAAAAACCTCACTGTTCAACTGACATTTTACAACTTGATGTGCACATTAGCTTCTCTTTAAGAGCTATGCTGGTTTGTAGGGGGTAAAAAAAAAAACAGTAAGGTAATAACTATAAAACAGCATAAATTTTATTATACTTTCTGCTGAGGGACACACAGCCTCTCACAGATACATGCCTAATAAACAAAGTTAAAAACAGCTACTTAAGTTTCAAAACATGGTGAGCAAGTTATTCCTATTAATTCATTATTTGTATAATAAAGTACTAGAGTTCACTCAGTCCATGTTTACTGGCAGGAATTGTTGGCATCTTTGAAGTAGAACTGCTGTGATAAATCTGAACCATCACAAGCAGAAACATTGTCAACAGTCAAGCCAGACTGAAAGATACTGGCCATAAGTTTACAAATAACTCAATAACTTTGAGTATTTATTATGGGAAGATGCTGCCATTGCACTATTTTTAGTAGATAAAGTGGAACTTTCTGAAGAAGAAAACATTAACAAAGAGACTGCTGGGGGGGGCATTTCTCTGTTGAGGTGATCAGCGCTCATCCTTTCACTCCACTCTGTGTCAGTCGTCTTCCTCATTTATCTGCACAAGCCTGACAGACGAGGGAAGTAATGAGGTGGGAAAGAAGAGCGGCAGGTCAAAAAAGGAGAGTCACGCTTTCCACTGCTTTACGGGATCCTCATTCTTTTCTGTTCAACAATAATACAGGCTTTGATGCAGTTTTCCTTCAATGCCCTCAGACCCCCCTCCCATGCTGCAGGTACATTTCGGCCCAGATAAGCCTGTTAAAGTGGCTGGGTACAATCGACGTCAGGGATGAGTCCTGGTGAGTTACGGGCACCATGATACCAAGCTGCAGAAAATAAAATCTCTCAGCTGAAAAGAAGGCCAACAATGGAAAGTGTGCAGCAGATGTGTAGTGTAAAGACTGATGTCTGTTCAGATACAGCCACAGACTGAGAGACCCTGCTGTGACAGAGGGGACTTGTGTTAGACTTAAACTTAATCCATTGCTCACGTCTGTGGCTTTAAACATCATTTCATGGAGATGACACTGGGTTCCTTTTATCCCCCCTGTGGCCATGGAAAATGACCCAAAGATAGATGACAGCCGTTTGGGTCACCCACGGAGAGTCTGTCAGTGATGCACAGGATGGCCTACCTGCGTCCCCCAGGCAACTAGGGTGACATCACTTCCTTCCTGTAGAATCTCGGCCTGCGAGAGTGGGATGGTGTAGGCCTCCTCAGGAACCTGCTCGACTGAGGAAACACACACATATTCAATAAGAGATTAATATTCCCTCAGTGCTTTCACGCAAACACATTATATGCAAGCTCACACACAAAATAAACGAGAACCCGTTCGGAACCCTGTGGTTTCACGTGAAATATTCAGATACCAAACTGACCGGACCTCGAAATGATAGAGTAGATGACAAACTGGTGAAATGAAGAGGCCGTCAAAGATCACAAATTACAGCTCCAGAACATTTTATCTGGCCCATTTCAAATGCTTCTTCATGCTTTTTCCAGAACCTCATCTCTCACCAGAGACAGAGTGTGCTTTTATCAGCACAGTCTAATGCATGACCTAATAACAACTTTTGCCAACTATGAGCCCATAACCCTGATCAATTTCGACAACAACAAAACATTGGTGGGATGGGATATCAATCAGAAAGCGGACCACATAAACGAAACATCGGTCCAAAAAGGGAGGCCGGCCTCTCTTTGAACCAAGTTCCAAGATAAAGTGCATGTAAGTATATGGTTTGAATAATAGCTAATAATGTCTTGGAAAGCTGAAGTATGGTTATGGAAATCATTACAATGCAAAAACGTACCATAAACTCAAGCCATCACTTCTAAACACGCTGCTTATTAGCAATATTTATACTGCCCAGACACAACATATAATCACTAAATGTAGCATTTTAACCATCTTTGACCCTCATCCAACATTACAGCTTTGGCTGCAAAGGACACAGAGTACAAAGTGTGAGTGGATTCTGGGGGGAACAAAGATGCTAAAAGCATTCCTGCATGGCGACGAATAAAGTCAAATTACAATTAGGTACAGTAATTATACACTGGGGAGACGCTGGGTTTGAGACTTTTCTGGAAACCTTGAATGACTTCCATAATCCTTTCAAGCCAAAAAGAAAACTTGCCCATTCTGACGACTCACTATGTTAAAACAACATGAAGGGCTTGGGTGAATCATATACAACTCCTGGTTTCTGCTTCCAGACGAGACAGAAAATAGGACATTTGAGTGGAATAATAGCACTTTGCATAACATTAAAACTGAATTATGAAAACTAGGTTATGGTTTAATAAGTGGAATTTCAGGCCTCACAAAACAGTATGGCCTCGATGAGATAAATGTGTGGTTTTTATCCAGAGAGGGGCAGCTGCAATTAAAAACATGACTTCATAATCCAGGCAGGGATCATCCGAGGCATGTGGTCCTAGCACGAGAGCTCTACCCCTTTCAGATATCAAAAGAAGTACTGAAACACTGAGTAATTTGCTACACAGCTTTCAAAACATAAAAAACAAACAAACAAACAAAAAAAACCTACACTAAGCAGAGACAAAAAGTTTGCTATGTGTTCATGTAAATACTTTAGTGACATATTCCTTTAAGCTTCACAAAACCAGCTGGTCAGTGAGCACATCATCTGGCAAACATGTCGCAACATCCAAGTGGACCTGACTGACAGGCCAATATTTTGACATATCTTGGCTTTTGTCCATCTAGAAACACTGCAAGAAATAACATGGTACAGAAGACCTCTCAAACATGCAGCATGTTACTGATACTGAGACTGTACTATCTCATCACTCCCTAAGGGGACAATAAACCAAGATTCATATCAACTGATCAGCAGTCCAAACAAAAACGCAGCCAAGAACTCTAACACCTGCTCTTGGCTGCTCTGATGAACCACAACAATCTGAAACATCATTCTTGTATTACATTTTCACGTTCTGTGACTTGCTCAGACACAGCGCTATACATCTTCCAACATACGATCATCACTGGACCAATCCAACGTCAGTCAGTGCTTTACACAGCAACTGAATCCTACACAGCTTTGATAGATCACAGGCCCACCAGAGCTGTGAGGTAATCAAGGTGGCGGTGGTGAATAGCACATTACAGGAAACTCCAACACTTTCACTAACATCAGGTTGGAGACCTAACTGACCTAACCAAAACAAGCAGTAGCAGTTTATTCAGGGGAGGTGGGATGTTGCTGACGGATAGATTTGGTTTATCAAAGGTGCATGCAAAGCAACACAGTGTATAAAATAAGCACAGCAGAAATTTCTGGTCACTGCATTTTACTGCTTGTCCTCAATATTATCACAAACAATGAGCTTGTTGTGGACTACAGTACTTCAGATGTGGATGTTGCTGCAAAGAGGCTACAAATTCTAAAACATGGATGCTTCACAGACTTCTTCCATCCAACACCACAGATCCACACAGTCCACACAGGTTCAAGGTAGACAGCAGTGTCATCAATTCAGTAACTGACCAAATGTGAAATATGGTCACAGTGTGCCCTTCTGTTCCTAAGTTACGGTGTCGAATAAAGAGTTTTTACAGAAAATTATAGCAGAGAAACTGAACTTAGTCCTTTATGAATAATAAAAAAGTCACTTCATTTCATCCTATTTGTATGAAATTTTGTCATAACTAGTTTAACAGTTCATGTTGACCTAATGGTTTGTGAGGTTACAGTGGCTTTTGACCACCAAAACCTAATCAGTTGATGAGTCAAAGTGGATGTTTTAATAAATTCCCTGAAGATGTGCCTGAAGTATCGCATTCATGGGAATGGAGCCGACAGACAGGCGCACAGACAGAAACCCTGTAAACATAATGCCTCCAGCCGCTGCATTATGTTGGCATGGCTCAGGCAAAACATCAGGAATGTTTTGGACAAATAACACTAAGCTAGCACCCACAAGTGAATCAATCTCAATAGCTGGCTGTAACATTTTATAATCTCATCTGGCTCTTATCAAAGAAACTCACAAAACTTGTGAAAATGAGGGGCTTTGCTTAGAGGATGGTAGTACCAAGCTGTTCAAGGTCTGTCTTTCATTACTATAATGAGCTCAAAAATCATCTTCAAACCTCCAACGCTGTTTTAATCACACTATCACACCATTATCTTGCAGCCAAGGGAGCGCTGTTTTGTAACAGCTCCCTACGACTGTTAAGAGTTTATTTCGACTTTGCTGGACACCTTTTTGCAATGCAGCCTGCCCACAGCCACGCTGGCCTTCAGTTTAAACAAGCTTCATTGAACACTGATGATCCCTCCACACAGTGAGGGGAGGGAAGGGGGGGGATTCAGCTCAGCACTGTCAACACTTCACAGCCCATTTAGACGGTCTGCTTCACACTTGTGGCGCTGTTGATCTCACACTGTTTGCAGTAAAGCATATTGTTTTACTTGCCTCACACCTTAAAAGGGAGAACATTTGCTTTCAATGAAGACAACCGAAGAAGGCCAGCGAGGCATGATGCTGGAGGAAGCTCTACATCAAGGGGGACGAATGAACAAACTGTGCCCATTATATGTGGACTTCAGATTTAGGTTTACATAGAATCCAACTTACCTGCTGCTCTGTACAGGATCTTGGGCTCAAAGAATATGCAGGGGTTCCTGTCTGCGATGCAGGAGAGGAGCAGTCCCTTGGCCTGCACAGGACCACGAGGTATTACGACCTGAGAAACACACAACACACTTCATAAGCCCCAGTAATGATAGTAAGATGTTGGGACTTTCACCATTACTATTAAGAAATACCCAATTCTCAATCTTAACTATTATCTTTTTCAAACGGTATAGTGCAAAACAGCTACAGAGGAAGAAAGCAAACAGACAGCTCACCTGACTGTTAGGACTAGGACACAGAAATATTTATGTGTTTATAAACTTCATATCAACTGCTTAATTGTACTGCTGTGATATGGCTCTTTCTTCTTCTCTGCGGCCTTTTAATTGTGTCAGATGTCTTCATGGTATTCAGGCCAGAATTGGGCCAAAGCTGAATCAAGCTTGTCAGGTTGTGTGTTGGGACTGATCCTCAGAGATGCAGCTAACAGTGCTGATAGTTTAAACAAAGATTAACAATTCGTCAGACTGACCTTTGCAAGGAGACAACATGCTTATGGCTCACAGCGACGGTTACTCACAGTTGAGAAAGTGTATCTGTAAACCTTACAGTGGCTATGAGAAACTTTGATGACTATGATTATACATATGCTCAGTGCAAAGAAAAAAAAACAAGAAAACCAGGGCCAGATGTGAAATCTTAACATAGATATATTTACTTTGGGCACACTGTATTAATTCCCTCTGGCTGACACTATCTGAGAGAATCATTTCCCTCCACATTCCCTGTTCACAGACTCTCTCTTATCTTTTTACCTTACCTGAACACACCTGCAAGCTGCATTTAGCACTGAGCATACAGTTTATATACTACTAAATTTATATGACTGGAGAGCCATTACCTCCAGTTGTGACTGAACTGGTGCACAACAAAGACATTAATCTCCCGAGTGATCCGTTTCTCTTTGTCCTATTCGAATGCCCTTTAGCTTTTATGGGTATAAGCACACTGAATGGAGAGGCTACTGAACAGGAGAAAGAGGGTTCCTCCAGCTTATCTGAAGTACATTTAGCTGGTTGAGCTGGGAGTAGAACTTCTATTTGTGCTTCTATTTGTGAATGGAATCAAAATAAGTGTGACTGATTGTCGTCAAAGTTGTCTGTCCACAATGAAGAAGGAGTTGAAGAAGGAGAAGCATGAAAAAAGAAATTTGCATAAAGCTGTATATGACACTAAATAGCAGTGAGTGTTACCAAATTGTTTTTGTATTTTTTAAAGGTTTTAATAACACCCTGTCACACAGCCAGCATCTGATGGGATGGTCAGGTTGAGAGTACTAAGAAATTGAAGTGAAACCTGGTTTACTATCTGCCTCAGGAAAGTATAGTTCTACAGCTCAAATATCTCACCTCTCTTTGAACCACAGCAAAGCGCGCGCACATACACACACACACACGCAAGCAAGCACGCACACAAACACACACACACACACAAGGATGTTCTGCTGGGGTAGAGAGGAGCAATAATATTGTCAGTCAGCAACAAATGTTGTGTTGTGTGTTCACACAGTTCAACAGCGTTATTTCTGTATGTGAGACCAGACTAGATAGCTGCTTTAGTCTTTGGTTTCTCTCTAACCAACTGCCTTGTCACCACCCCACCATCTCATCTCCTCCAGTGGCACTCCAGTCCAACTGACTAAAATTTATATTTATCCAACCTGTGGTTTCCTTCTTCATTATGGTTTAAGCAGGCTATACTGATAATGTTATCTTCTTATCTTTAAATGGCCTTGGTTTTGCTTTTGAAACAATGGAACCGTAAAGTAAGGATGCTTCAATTGATCGGCTACCGATACTGTTACAAATATTCGATTGAAGGGCTCTGTAAAGACAAGCCAGAAGAGTTGATCATCAGATAAAAACAGTAGGTAGTTTGTATATGAGCTCCTAAAATGTCATAGCCAACTGCAGGGCTCACCCACAAGGCTACAGAAAATGGGTTTGGGACAAACAGACTATCGTTTAGCAAAAGACAAACTGAACTGAGCACTGAGTGGAGCACAGTCTTCTCACGCTCTTAGTATAGTTACTAACACTGGCTAGCTACACAGTATATTTGGGGATAACACAAATACGAAACAAAACTGCACAAACAGAAAAAAGGGAAACAAAAATGTGTCAGCTTCTGCAATAAACTACACGGCTTACCTTGAGCCCTGGGCAGTGGGCAAAGAAGGCTTCTGGGCTTTGTGAGTGGTAAAGTGATCCATGGCCAACGCAGCCCCATGGAGCCCGAATGGTGAGGCTGCCGCAGTCGAACAAGTTGCCAGAGCGGTAGCGGTACTTGGCTGCTTCATTGACTATCTGGACAGAAACAAACATGATTCAGATTAATCCAATCACATCAGTTGACAGAAGAATATAAATCTCTCATGATAGGCCACCTGGCCTGTTGCAACAGCAAAAGGAGGTTCTTCCAAGTGTATGCTGGTTTAATAAATCGTTGATTTATTTAACAAAAAGCATCTTAAGAGATAAGGCACGCTCTTTTGTTTTTATGAATAAAGACCACACCAGTGGACACTGGGTCTAGGCTTCATGTGCTGAGCCCATTCTCTCTGCTATTCCCCTTAAAGCCCTTAAAAACCTTATTTTATTTTAACAAGCAAAATCACCTCAAGTGTCTGGTTTCTTTTAGCTGCTTCTATAGTTTCTAATATGGGGTGTCCTCCAAAAAGGTATCCCAAGTTTTCCTCCCTCAAACTCAGGGGGCTGTTAATTCTGCTTTTATGTCTCTCTCAGGTCAGTTTGGACTGCAAGATTTTAAGTGAGAGCACAGAAGGAGAGAAATGAAGCTCATTCAAGGCCCAACACAAGATTTAATCTACTGCTGTTCTGCTATGCATCTCAAGTCTCCAAGAAAACTCACTCCATTATCACATATTCAGTTTTATGCTGCCTTGACATAGCAGGGACTCACATTCATCTTGTGGAGGGCGAAAATACAAAGAATGACATTCGTGTCAACATGTATGCATGGTCAAACAGCAGCGCCGTCCACTGTCCCGCTCAGCCTGTTAATGGCACATTAATCTTCCACAAGAAAGACTCGCAGGGGAAAACACGGAAAGGGCTGCTTTTGTTTAACAGAATTTTCCGAGCACGACTGTAGAATACGAAACAACAGGCCACTTAGACATGCCATCATTTAGCATGTGAGTGGTGCTCTATGTAAAAACCATGTGGATAGAATATTCTTATCCTTACTGCTGATATTACATGTATTGTGTTGTGTTCTCATCATGCTTTGGGTGATGTGCCAGGATGTACAACGTGGGCATGGCGTCAGTGGGGCTCATCTCTGCGGGGGATGAGTCTACATACTGGGATGAGGTGGAGCGGCTGTCGGTATGGCACATGGACAACAACCTGGTCCTAAGCACCACCAAGACCAAGGAGCTGGTTACCGACGACGGGAGGAAATAAAACGGACATTTCACCCTCATACATCAGCAAGGACTGTGTGGAGAGGGTTTCTGACTTCTGGTTTCTGGGGGTCCAGATAGAGGAAGACCTGGAGAGCTAAAACTACAGTGGTGGTTAAGAAGGCACAGCGGAGAATACTACTCTGCTTCATGAGGATCCTCAGGAATAACCACCTCAGAAGCTCAGACATTGCTTGTGTCCTTCCACCACTGCTCCATAGCGAGCATACTGACATACTGCATGTGTGTGTGGTTTGCTAGCTGCACAGCAACAGAGAGGAAATGTCTCCAGAGGGTCATGACCACCGCCCAGAAGATCATCGGCTGCCTTCTACCCTCCCTGGACGACCTCGACAGCTCCCGCTGCCTCATCGAGGGCCCATAACATCGTCAAGGACCCATAAATGCTCCTAAGAACTGTTTGTGAACAGATGCAGTAATATCTTGTTTTGCAATACAAATTGTGTGCAATATTAGAGACAATGACAGCAGAATGTGGAATGTATGTGTGTGTGGTTTTATGTGTTTCACTTTCTTTATTAGCCTCAATTATTTATTTTATAGTTTTTATGATCTCTTTAGAGTATTTATAGGTTTATTATTTTTCTATTTTATATAGTTGTATTTACATATGTACTTTAAGGATTGCATTCCAATTTCATTGTACATGTACAACGTTAATAAAGACTATTCTATTCTATTCTGCCTAAGTTTTGATGATTGATTATGATGCATAAACTACTGGGGGTTATTTCTTCCATGAGCTATCATGGAGATATCAGAAAAATTGCTATCACTGCAAGGAGTGAGCTGTGCTGATTCTGGCATTAACTGTAAGATGTCTGTGCATCTCGCTTTTCCATGAGTTATGACTCTGAGAAGAAGGATTTTTGATGAAGAAGCCAGGTTTCAGGAGTTGCGTCAGCGTACTTTCCCTCATTCCAACCCCTGTGTCTTTCACCAAACACCTACAGAGTGCCAGTGAATGTGGACCACTTCAAAGAGAGGAGAACCTCCAGGACAACATCAACATTAAAACAAACATATGATGCCTGAAAATTACATTTTGATTTCCCAGTGTGTAAATATATTTAGGGACTTTCTGTATCTACAATAGCAATCATTTTTGTGGGTCTGTGACAGTGTGGCATTGACACAGAGTTGTAATGATTAGAGACCGAATTAGTGAGGTGATCGAAATTAAGGAAATCAAGTTTTTCAAGAAAAATGCCCTCTAAATGTAAGAATTTGAATTTTCTGTCTTATACATGAAAATAAACTATATGGCTTTGAATTTTTACTGCTGATCGCAGAAAACAAGCCATCTGAAGACCTCGGGCTGGGCTCTGAGAAATTACAGAGGGCATTTCTGACCGCATTTCATGCACCAAACATTTGATCAAGAAAATAATCTGCAAATTAAGCAACAACGATGGTATTCATTGGTTGGAGACCTTCTTACCTGGTCAAAAGCAGGAAAGATGTAGTCAGCAAACTGGATCTCAGCAATGGCTGTAGCACCAGCAACAGCTACACCAATGCCAAATCCCACAATCCCCTGCTCACAAAGGGGAGTGTTGAAGACTCTGTCTTTACCTGGGGACAAAGTAGAACAGACCAGAGGTTGCTGGGTGAGGGAAGAAACGTTTGTCACATTTCACAGAAAGAAAAGTCCACACAGAGGTGTGGCAGCCACTATGCAGGCAGGGATCAATGATTAATAATTTATTTGGGACCTGAATTGTAGACAGTGTCTAAGGATAGCAGAGCTGTTCTGATAACAAGACCCACGCTGCACATTTGAGTGATGAGAGTGCAGATAACACGCTCTCTTAAAATGCCATGCAGTCCTAAAATAAATGAAGCGACAAGCTGATGACTGCCGCTCAGCTGTAGTTAACTAAGCCTGTGATACACACAAAACCCCCACGGAGTAAAAACAGAAGAAAAAAAAACTATTTCCCTCTCTCCACCCTATAATCTGGAAAAAAGCTGCAAGTGAGGGACTCTAAATTTGGGTCGAGGGTGTTATTTTTGCTCTCATCTTTGTGTATTTGCCAGTCCAGTCTTTTTCTGTTTTGCTGTGAAGTGTACTTCTCAACAGGGAAACTCTGCCCTTATGTGCCCTGCTCTGCATTCACAAAGCTCAACCAGTGCCTAAAACCTTTGGGAGAATGAACAATTAAGTGATCAAGATTTAGTGTCTGGCCACTCAGCCGCCCAACCTCAAATATGCAGCTTCATGTGAAAGTTACATGTGCGACAACGGACCAGTGTGTGTGTGTGTGTGTGTGTGTGTGTGTGTGTGTGTGTGTTCACTGAACAGTAGTGAAATAACAACAAAAAATGCAACCATGTGATGTTACAACAATATAACATGTTACTTTCAAATGCATCACTGAATTGATGTTTGTTCACACGAGTCTAGATTACATATTTCAACAGGTGGCAACTTTTACAGTCAGTGGGGCTATCTGACACCGAGCGTGAAAAAGACTACAAGCACTCAGGGAGAGCTAATCAGAGCACAGAGTCATAATATGCTGTTGTTTTCAGACAAAAAGCCATTTGAAGTAGCCAGTAGCCAGCAGCGGGAGGGCTGGATCACTGAGGTGAACGCACCCAGCTGGGAAAAAGCCATTCATATAGTGGCAGCCCTGCATTAACCTCTGTTCTGTGTAATGGCGGTGGGTGGCAGAGGTGTGTATCATCCCCGTCAGTAGTGAAAGGGATAAAAACAGCTTTGAGCTCGTCATTGTACACAAGGATGAGATGGAAAATAATGATCCCTCTCCAAAGGTCAACACTTCTGACGTCAATGAAGACAAAAGGCAAAGCCAGCTACTGTAGGATGGACTTGAAGCTCCATGAAAAAAAAAAAAAAAAACAAATCTACAAATTAAACTGAGCATGACCTCAAAATGAGAGGCAGTGTACAACATGTAATTATTTTATGCTACTTTATGCCATGATGAACAACAAAAAAAATAATTAAATACTGTCATGGCACATTTTCTGTACCGTGTTTAGTCAACCAGTTTTAGAGGACCAGAAAATTAGCCATGGACACAGAGGGCAGCTTAATGTTTTTTGGGAAGAAAAAATAGAGCTGGTTGTTCCTAGACGTACTGGAAAAACAAAAACCATTTTCATCAAAATGTTACATAGTGGTTAACCGATTCCAACTACTGACTTGTTTAAGACACCACAATACTGGCAATGCGTACCAAAAAGAAAAAGTTTACCTTTTTGTGTGTCAAATTGTATTTTGTTTTTTCTTTCTGTCATGATATCAAAAGATTTTGGCTGACCCATCGTCTACTCTATACAGCAAACAGCTTAACGACATTGTCATGTCTTTGGTTATTTCTGTCCCCATACAGATTTATGTTTATTGTCTGGCTGTTGGCTACAGAATCAAACTGGAGCTGCCTGCTTCATCTGAAGGAAATATCCTCACTGACTAATACCGAATATAAATATAAATTATTAAGGTAATAAAACTGCAGATGTAGTGCTCTCTGTGGGTTAAACTTCAAAGCAAGTTGCAGAAGAAACTACATCCCAGTAAGTCTTTGCCATGGAAGGCATTTTGACATGTTACAGTATGAAAAGCACAGGTGTAAAGAATACAAATGAATGATGGTGGCATTCCATTTAGATGCTTCACTTTCAGGGTCCTGGTATTATCACCGTTAAAATGTCAAGACTTACTGAGAAACTTAAATAGAACAGAACCATCACTGATGCAACATCTACACCGTTCCTACTATGACAAGTCAAAATGTCTGCTGGAAAATGAATCTGCAAAATACCACAGCATCAGTTTCTGCCATCAGCCGATTTACCCTTTAAAGACTCCAACTGCACACACATCTGAGGCATATAAAGGAGTACCTAACAAAGCTGATGCAAACTAATTCAGTGGCTCTGAAATACTATTTTAACAACAGCCATCTGAAAAATTCTCAGAAACAAAACATGCCAAAGAGAACTACAGGCCTTCATCACATCAGACATTCCTGCTCATCATTAAAGGAACAGCAGAGGCTTTTCTACACGCGAGTGCACTATACCCTGCTACAATGGACACGTAAGTGCAATCAGATCCTTCTGGTCCTCTAGGTGAACAGTGAACAGTAACATGACCTTGTGAGAGAGGAGGTGGTGAGATTCTTCAGTCCTCTGCTGCCATCCAGTGGCGCAATCAGGTAAAGCAGACAGAAGGATTGGTTGCCTTTTTCTTTTTTTTCTTTTTTTTAATCACCAAAGTCAGCATTAGAGGCTTTTGCATGGGGCAAAAAGGAATCGAACATCTTACCATATTTGTCTCTCAGTCCCACTGTACATCGGAATACTCCACCAAAGGCAACATCTTCCCCAAAAATGACTGCAGATAAAGACACAAAACGGGCAGTGATAAAATTGCATGTTTTTTTTAAGATTGTGTTTAAAGTTTCAAAAACTTTAAAAGTTCTGCTCTCTGAACGGACTGCTCAAGCAGGATTTCTACCCATGAAATAGCTGGAAATTATTTTGAGTAACACCGAGGACACTTTACTACAAGGGTATCAATTAAAATTTGAAAATTTCTTTAAATGACATCATCCCAACTGGCTACAGTCACTTTGTTGTTTACGTCTTGTAAATCTGTCAAAATGTAGTATCACAAAACCAAAAAACAACACATGGAACTAACGCAAGATTCCCATTTCTACATCATACAGTCAACCAAAGCTAAAGCAGACCTATTACAGTCCAACATCTGGCATAATCAGCCTTACTCCATGGCTATGAAAATGATTTAAAAGCCAGTGTGTTCTTTCAAAAAATACATGATGACAGATAAAACCATAAACTTTCCACATATACAAAATTAAATTTCCTGTTCTGGCATCCCACCTGCTGTTGGATCACTGGCGAGAGTGTTGTCCAAGGCACTTGTAATAGACTGGAACAAGTTCATCTTCTGGGTGGGACCTAAAATGTTTGAGGATAACAAATAAATAAAAATTAAGAAGGACCGGACACAAGCAACAATTCATGGAACTGTGACCATACCAGTTACTACAGGGTTGAAACCACTTTAAGGAAACTTGGGAGCGATTCGCTGCCTTCAGTCAATGGGACAAACACTTCTTTGTCACACAAAAGGAGCAAATGATGCCAGTAGTTTCTCAATACTGGTTTGTCTTTCCTGCTTCCAAACAGGCTCTGGTGTGATCAGTATGTGTCGTGAAAGCAAATGGACCAACAAAAGGAGTTTCTAATAAAGATGGGTGATGTTAGGATGATTTTAAATTACCAACATATCCAAAATCTGTTCATAAAGCAACTGTTTTATTAACCTGTGAAAGGCATGCATGTATTTTAGCATATCATTCCATAATCATGGCAACAGATGTGTAGCGATTCTGCCAGTTTATTAAGCACATCGCAAAGCGTGTAAGAGTGGTCTCACATTAGGAAGCCCAGAATCACAATATCTTCACGAGCTCTTCATTGCACCAAAGATCATCATCAGCAGAAGCATTAAAGCGCTGACACTGGCTACCCTACGTAGCTCCTGATGATACAGGATGAAGGCCCAGCCTGTCCAATCTGTGTGTTACCTGTCTCAGTTTAACACGTGAATATCCCAGCAACACTTTGAGACACAATTACACTAAATAAGATGCAGAAACTCGAATCCGCCAATGCACACAACGTGCAAATTAACTTTTCATTGAAATAGGAGACATCTTATGCCTAACAATTGTGGATTTTTCAAGAAAGGAGAATTAAACAAATTTCAACTACGTAAATGATAAACTATGGTAACATTTTGTCCTAAAATGTCTAGAATTTAATTTCCCTCGGGATCAATAAAGTGTCTATCTATATAGAAGAGATCCTTAAATGTTGTGATGACTGTGCAATAACGTTAGCTTACAATGACTGACATAAAACAACTAAATAGAAATAATTCGCATGAATATAAACATTTTCTCAATGTCGGTAAGTCACCACGTCTTTTTAACAGCAAACTTACAAACTCCAGTGCCAGACAAATGGTTCCTGTTAATGCAGCTAACGTTAGCCGGCTAGCCAGACACTCACCATACTGCGTCTGGACAGGGTCAGGCTGGAAGGTAAAGTGCGCTGCATGTCTTCGTTGTGTTTTTGTACGGGAGCTGCAGCCTGGCGACAATTTCAGCAGATTGGCTCCGAACGAGCTCTGAGCCCTGGTGCCAATACTGGAGATAGAAAGTTTCGAGGTTGCTCCTCGGATGAAGAACCGTGCTGCAGCCGCCATCGCTGTTGTTATGGCTGACCAGGAAGGGCAAGAGGAATCACAGCGTGAAGATCGTCTATTAAAGAACAGACAGCTTCACTCAATGGAGAGAAACTGGATCATATTCTGGTAGCTATCTAAAATCCCACTCGGTTACATATCGGTGTTATCTGACTTCTTTCATCTGTGTTTCTTAAACCTGACATGTGACAGTCTAATAGAGTTTTCTGTCGGTAGTCTACCTTTACTTAAAATTAAGTAGTGTATTGATAAAGCGATTAAGATTAAACAACTATTTTCTTTGTATCCAGCAAAAATATAAATGTATTATAATGTATTGTAATATGTAATCTAATATGTCATCGTACTAACATTTTAAGCACTGTTACAGCAGATACCAATTTATCTTATCGCAAAAGACCTTTGTAGATTGACCGTCTTGTAGAAAGAAGGGAAACGAACGTCAGCTCTCTATGGCACTCGGTAATAGTATCAGAGTGAGAACTCTTTTATTTTGCTCTCTAACTTCAATGAGAATATACAGGCTGTGATTGGTCAAAAGGGAGGGTGGTGTGCTTGGTAGGGAAGGCACAGGAATTTAAGTGGCCAAACTCACGACGTTCATTAGCTGCAGTTTCAGTTTTGGGTTCATAGGTAGAAGATTGCCTCGGCTTTCCACAAATCAGTTTTTCTCTTTTACCCCCTTCAGCCTCAGTCAGCTCAAAAGTCACTGTAATGTTACATTTTTATCTAGCTGAATAGACTGCCTTCTTTGTACTGTGGATCTTCTTAGGTTGACCCTTGCCCATTTGGGTATGCCAAAAGGATTTAAAACCTTTTAATTTTCTAGAGTTACTTGATTTCTCAACATGGAAGATCAGCAACATAAAAAGGCAAAACCTTTCACACAAGCTTAGGCGATCTATGTTCTCTACCAAGTCGTTCCCAGCATTGCATTTAGCTGCATATGCACACCAGAAAGAAGAACTTCAGAGACCGGTGCAATGTAGCTTTCTAGTGTTAATGTCATCAAAAGTCTGTTATATTTGATTTGACACATTACCTCTCTACTGATTCAATGGATGACCGTGGTAAAGAGGTTACGGCAACATGTTATCCAGCATTGTCAAAAAGAAAAGATAATCTCATTCAGTTCTGCTTCCATCAATGTGCTTATATGCAGCAAATTCCAACACAAGCAGCATTGTCTTTCTTCAGCTGTTTAAGTTATCTGCATACTGGGAGAATTTCAGCATGTTATTAATGTTATCTCCATTCATATTACTGTCACTAGAGGCTGTCATCAGAGATTAATGTATATCAATTAACTCAAATTGTTTCCCCATGCAGAGGATTTTTTAAGAAAAGATACACAGGCATTTATTTATTGACAACTGAAAAAGCTTGAAAACTACCAAGCAAACAAAAACCACAATGTGTCACACTGTACCATTTTTGGTATTCTGAGTAACATCAAGCCCTTCACTCAAAGATGTGCTAAAAGGACACACCTTGTCAGTTCCTTATCCTTTGTATCAGCTGACACAGATGAACCCACAGTTCTTAAGGATACAGTATTGTTTATTTGACAGTGCTGTACTGCATACTTTCATTTATTATCAGATATAAGCAAAAATGAGATTGTTTCAAGGAAACAAACATACATAGATTTGTTTGTTCTACATCTACAGAAAAATATTGTTACTGCACTGAAGTGGTTTAAACAAAACTGAACTGAAGCAGGGTTTAAAAAAAAAAAATAGAAAAGAAAAAGTATCCACATCACATTTTCCAGGATAGCTAAGTGGATGACTTTGCACATTCTGCAACATCCAGTTTCCTGCCGCTGCTGCACATTTTTGCCAGATTCTGTGAAAAGCACAAAGGAAGAGTTAACATTGATTTAAAGAACCTTATTGCTGGAGAACAAAATTCTATAAAGTAAATCGTACATTGGCAGCTCGGATGATGCTGTTTGGAGACTGGAGGGCTGCCAGGTCTGTTAGGATCTTCTTCAGATCACTGTTGCATGGACGTTCTGAAACAGGTGAATTGAGGTCAGGTCAGTGTCGCATGTCTTCCAAGCACACACACTGTGATGAGTTTGTGTGTGTTTGTGTACCTGGTTCAGGGGACGCTTGTGGCTTCAGCTGCAGGTATGGATGCTCCAGCAGCTCTGCGATAGAAATTCTCTCTCTTGGGTTTCGTACCAGGCACCTCTGGAACCATCAGACAACAAGAACAGCACATTTGTATTTTGTATCACTTCTAAGATTTTAAGTCTATAGACTTGTAGCTTAACTTGCATCAGTGTTTTACTTATGTATGTTTAAATTCTTGTGCTAAAATTGTTGCAACTACATTCCTCGATCTGTAAATAAATAAGTATTTTTCTACACCAGTATTTTATTTTTTTATAGTTTTTTTTTTTTTAACACTGAAAGACTGATGTCTATGTGCAGTGGGGATTGTTTTGACACTGATCAACTCAAGACTCTAATGTTATATATGTAATGCTATATTTTGGTACTTATTATGGAGTGATTGTAGAGATTTCTTTTCACTTTGATCTTCTCTACTGGTGAAAAGAAGAAATAAAAAAAAACAAAACAAAACATCCAATTCATTGTATGGAATATGGTACAAATACAGGCATTTTATGGGCACTTCATGCTGAACTGTATACAATTGTATGGTCACTCAAGTTCAAGCCCAACAAAGTGTCTCCTGTAGAATTTTAAGAGGTCAATTAACATGCCAGCTTTAATACAAAAGCTGACCTTGAGCAGCCTCTCACCTTTAACACATCCAGCAAATCCTTCTCCGAGATGTCAGGAAATTCAATCTTATGGGAAGGATCGATGATGGCGTGCAGCTTGGCAATCTGATTGGTGATGCTTTGGAATGGAGTTTTCCCATAAGTCAAGCAGTACAGGATACATCCAAGGGACCACACATCACCTTTGGGGCTGATCTTTAAAGAATGGAGGAAAAAAAAGTCAGTTTTAATCAGATTTTACACCAGTTAGAAATGATTGTTTCCAAAGTTTGATCAACATAACAGGAGAACCTTTGAACGCGCTTTTCCAGGCTGGGATGAAGTGTCTTTGATAGCTTCAGGGGGCATGTAATTCAAGGTTCCAACCTGTGTATGTCAAACAAATCATGGTTTATGGTCTTTGCTTTCCACAGAATTTCACATATTTAACAAAATGTAAGAAAATCTATTTTGGATGGTGCATATCCATGAAAATGAACCACAAAGACCCAGTGAGCATCTGCAGCTGGTGTAGATTAGACATATCATAAATCGTACTTGTGAATCCTTCATAATACTTGTTACATCCGGCTGGATTCTGTTTGCGATGCCAAAGTCAATCAACTTCAGAGAAGCGTTCACTATGACAAAATTTGCTGGCTTCAAGTCACTGTGGACAATTCCTGCACAGAAGACATATTTGGAATGATCAAAAATTGGGATCATTTTAGTGTGACATTTAGCAAACAGAGAATCGGTGATGGAACGGGATTGAGAGTTTTAGAGAAAGAGAACCATGTTTGTGGATGGTCTGGACGGCCTCCAGCATGTTCTTCCAGTAGAATTTCCTCTCCAGGGGATTCACAGATTTGCGGTTTCGCAACCAAGTGTTCAAATCCAAGTTCCCACACTCCATCAGCATGTAGATGTAGCTGTTGGTTATTTCACTGCAAACACAAATACAACATCACGGCATTTCTAACAGAAATCATAATTACAAGTAGACCTCCAGCTCTGTTATATGGTCTAATATACTTCCTTTCGTATGCAAATGTGACTTTAATGCTGCAACACCTTAACTAAAAAAAAAAAGAAGACAAAAACCACTTAAGGTTCCTGTGGATTGTACTGAAATATTGATTTCTGGAGCCATGTACTTACTAATCATAGAGCTTGATAATTTGGTCGCTGTACTGCTGCAAATGGTTCAAATGTTCAATCTCATTTTTGTAACTTTCTATTGTCTGAGCGTCAGCCTCCTCAAGGTCGACGTATTTCACAGCAAAAAGCTGCTTTTTGTGATCAAGGACCTGGTAGACCTGAAAAAAATGAACAAACAAAAAAAACAGCCATGAATTATCAATGTAAACAACAACAAAAGCACAGTGTGTGACTGCTGAGACATGTATGCTAAGGATTTTCTCCTAATGTATTACCTTGCTGGATCCACCACGTCCAATCATCTTAAGTATGAAGAACTGCTTGCCCTTTATGGTAATGGATTCATTTGACAAAGCAGTGAAGGAAGCCTAAAATGAGATTCACATTAAAGTTTAGTCTAGACACATATTACATCTCAATTCTTTTACATCAGAATCTGTTGGTTGCAAAAGGATGATTTCTTTATATGGTGATTAAAAGTTGTTATCTTCTGTTATACAGTAAAAAGGACCACACAAAGAAGCCTTCAAATGTATTATGTCACTTACTGACTGTACCTGACACACTTAAGTTACTGCTGCCAAACCAGTTATGTCAGGTGTTTGATGTTGTGGAAAAACTTGTTTATGGACACGTTATACACTATATTGCCAAAAGTATATCCTTATCTGCCTTTACACGCATACGCACCTAGGTGACATCCATTCCATCCCAGCTTCAACTCTTCTGGAAAGGCTTTCCACAAGGTTTAGAAGTGTGTTTATGGGAATTGTTGACCATTCTTCCAGAAGTGCATTTGTGAGGTCAGACACTGATGTTGAACAAGAAGGCCTGGCTCGCAGTCTTAGCTCTAATTCATCCCAAAGGTGTTCTATCAGGTTGAGGTCAGGACTCTGTGCAGGACAGTCAGGTTCTTCCACACCAAACTCGCTCATCCACGTCTTTATGGACCTTGCTTTGTGCATTGGTGCGCAGTCATGTTGGAACAGGAAGCGGGTCATCCTCAAACTGTTTCCATAAAGTTGGGAGCATGGAATTGTCCAAAATCTTTTGGTGTGCTGAAGCATTCAGAGTTCCTTTCACTGGAACTAAGGGGCCAAGCTCAGCTCCTGAACAGCAACTCCACACCATAATTCCCTCTCCACCACACTTCACACTTGGCACAATGCAGTCAGACAAGTAATGTTCTTCTGGCAACCGTCAAACCCAGACTCGTCCAACAGATTGTCAGATGGAGAAGCGTGATTTGTCACTCCAGAGAATGTGTCTCCGCTGCTCTAGAGTCCAGTGGTGGCGTGCTTTACACCACTGCATCCCACGCTTTGCGTTGCACTTAGTGATGTATGGCTTGGATGCAGCTGCTCGGCCACAGAAACCCATTCCATGAAACCCTCTACACACTGTTCTTGACCTAATCTGAAGGTCACATGAAGTTTGGAGGTTTGTAGCGATTGACTGCAGAAAGTTGGCGACCTCTGCATCTCAGCATCCACTGACCCTGCTCTGTCATTTTATGTGGATGAGTTGCTGTCTTTCCCAATCGCTTCCACTTTGTTATAATACCACTTACAGTTGACTTTGGAATATTTAGTAGTGAGGAAATTTCACAACTGGACTTGTTGCACGGGTGGCATTCTATCACAGTACCACACTGAAATTCACTGAGCTCCTGAGAGTGACCCATTCTTTCACAAATGATTGTAGAAGCAGTCTGCATGCCTAGGTGCTTGATGTTATACTCCCGTGGCCATGGAAGTATGGAAGTGATTGAAACACCTGAATTCAATTATTTGGATGGGTGAGTGAATACCTTTGGCAATATAGTGTAAGTCCTCAGAAACTAAGTAAGAAAATAGTGTGTCAGATAACGTGTCAGAAAAAAAGTAGGGCATGAATGTGCAGTACCTGTGGAGTTTGGGGACATGGTGCTTGGTTTAGTGGTGTGAAGGGTTGCTGAATTGGTCCTAATCTGTGTGAGGTCACTGCAGAGGAAGACACTTCAGGGCCTCTCTTTACAACAGGAGTAACAAAGCTTAGGGGAAGAAAGGTGGAGGTATGAGTGAGCAGGTTTTATCATGGTATAAACAAGACAGTTTCTCAATCCAAGATAATACCTGTTGGCAGAGGGGTTTCTGCAGTTGTTTGGTGTCTGGCAGACTGTTTGTGGGTTCAGTCTGGACGGAAGTTGGAGGGATGGAGTGGGGAGTGACTCCAGCACACGAGGAACAGGTCTGGGGTCAGGGGGAGTGGTACGTTTATCCTAGGACGAAAGAAAAATGGAATATTTGATCAGCATGAGTTTAATGTTTTGAGACTAAAACAGAATTTGATTTGATAATTGAAAGGTAGCGATAAACTAAAAGAAACAACATTACATCAGGAAACTATGTTGTCATACCTGCAGATATGCCCTCCCGCATAGTGACAACAACAATTAATTTAAGGTTTGTAATTATTTTTTAAGAAACATTTGAAATAGTAAGTCTAAATGCATTACACAGAATATAAAAGTGTGTAAATGCTGTCACCAGACCTCTGGAGAAACATGCCGGTTGACAAAAGTTGGCATCTTCCACTCTGATATGAGCTCCTTGCTGGCAGCTTTAGGCTGTTCCACTGATCGGCTCACAGGGACCCGAGCAGGGAGGTGAAGTTCCTGGTTTCCTGCATAAGTGGATGCACTTGGTGGAAAACCTGTTTGCAAATCTACAAGAAAAACAACAGAAAGTGGACAAAATTTCACTAAGGTTTCATTGTACACACTGCAAAGGCTACAGCCGATGAAGACCTAATAATACCTGCATTATGGGTCTGCTTGTGAGAAAATAACTCTCCATACCGGGAAGTGACACTAGTCTGCATTCAACTTACAAAAATGAGAAACCGGAAAACTGGTCAACTGGCCTTAAACTGCTTCACTTCATATTGACGTGGTTGTGATAATATTTATGTGAAGATGAAATTGACGAGATCCTTCTCGGGCATTTGCTACCTTTGTTTCTCTTTTTGTGCTCTGATTTGCTTAGACGAGCAGCCAATCAGAGTGATTTCTCTCACCAATGGGCTCCACCACAGATTCAACATGCTCAATTGGCCAAAATGCCACAGCCATTTAACGACTGCGCTCACACTCGCCGATGTCCAACCCTTGGCTCGGCGTGTCGGGGCCCTAACAGTGAAAGGCGCCTCAGTGAATCTGTACCTGTGTGGTGCTCCTCCTCCCTGGTGGAGACAAGCCGTTTCTCCCCAGCCTTCAGGTTACGTATGGCCATCTCGAGGAGCTCTGCTGGCCTGGAATTTAATGCCTGGGCTTTGTGTAGAATTGAAGTTGCTTTCATCACATTACCTTAAAAGGAAAAGAGGAAAAAAAAATATTTGAATTTCACTATATTTTAGAGACATCCTGGCTAAACAAGTATTCACTTCGCTGACTACACAAAGTTAGAGGTTGTAAAAGTATTAGAACAGTGACACATCTGTAACGACCACCTGCTATTCATTTTAGAATTCTTAAGACCCCAAAACAGACCCACATGTATTCTATGAAATATGCACTTAGAAGGTAGAAAATGTGTGCATTTGGTATGTGTTAGTCTATTCCATATATCAGACAAAGCAATACTACCTTGTGAAACTTCAAACTGGGCATGTGCAATGTGGACAAAGGCAAAGCCTTTACAGTTGGACCTTGCAACTATAAAGTGGTCTTGGGCTTCATCTGGATCTTCAATCCTTCACAAGAAAAACATAACCAGGTTAAACTCAAAAGTCATCTGATAAAGCTTTGATGTTAAAATTCCAAGCTTATTGAGAATATATATATTCACACAGATACTTTTGTTTCCCGTCCATTACGGCAGTGTGATAATATTAGCCAGTGACATATTAGGGTTCACTGTCATGTCTGGATGTTAAGAAATAGAGGCCTTCAATACATAAATAATATATTGACTATATAATTAATAAGTGTAGGATAAGCTAGGAGTTAAACACCAAAAAAATCATTTGACTTACAAATGCTTACAATATAATTTTTTCAGTAAATATGATTGCACTTTGATAAAGATAATGCTGTGGATATTATCACAATCTTTTCTTACTGCACTACCCAATGCTAACTACACCCACAGTTAAACAACCCCCCAACACACACCACAAAGTCCAAGACTATAATACAGATTCAGAGTTTTCATCCACACTCACCCTCTGAGTTCTGCATATCTGACCAGTATTCTGGCATAGCTGGCATTTTTGCTGAACTGCCTGATTGGCAACCTGGAGAAGACTTTCGAATAACAGTCCTTGAGCTTGTTAAGGAGGTTGATGTCTGTATGAGGGTTGCCTCGTTTTTCCAGGTTCATGAGATACGTCCAGCAAGACTCAGGGGAATTTGTATTGACGACCTGGTCGAAGTTGTACGTGACATCTGCCAGGAAGAAACTTAATGTCAACAAAATGGTAATTACAGTTCACACAGCCCTAAAAAGTTTTGACTACTGAACAAACTGCAGGATACTCAATGCAGCATGTTGTCTGCTTGTAAAGTACCTTCCATTCTTGAGGTGTCCCTTGTGTGCAGGACTGTGGTGGTGGAGTCCACAGCTGCCTGGTCCTCCCAAGGGCAATTCTCTGGGCTGAGAGCTTGTGGCTGAGAACACAGAGATATAACTGGAGGATATTACACTTCCTTCTTTAAAGGGATAGTTTGACCCAAAATCAAAAATGTGTATTTTACACATTTCACTATCATGAGATACTACTGTAGAGTTTCTCAAATGTGTCTTTGGCACTTTGAACACCACAAAAAAAGTGCAATCTACTTCCACTGTATCAGAGAGAGAAGGCTGACATTTCTACAGCTGAAGTCCAAAACATGGCAACTCACACCAAAACAATCTAGATGGATAAACTGCATCACAGGTAAAAGGAAGAACATGTATTTTTGATTTTGGTCTGAATTATCCATTTAACCCAAGCCCTTCACCTCTGCCTAACGAACTACTAATAATCAAAATTACTGACTGTTGATTCTGACATTGCTAGACCTTAACTACTGTGGCTTGTTTATACTCACCTGAAGTTCTGTATCAACAGCATTTTTCTTCATGGATGAAAGCCCAAATCCTGGGTTCACATTTGAACCAGATGTTTGCCTTAGAAAAACAAATTAAGTATCAACAACACTTGAAATCAGTTAGCACACATTCAAGCATTTACATGCGAAGCTAACACGGCTTTAACAAATCAGAAAACGTCTCACATTACACTGGTGCCAATTCCCAGGGTGCCCTGTAGTCTCTCAGCAGTTTGCATCACAAAACAAAAGCAGTATTTCAAAAGATGTCAAGAAAACGTATTATTAACAAAATCTGTGTAAAATTGTTTGATTTAACTCAAACATTTGTATGGTCTCCATGACTGTTTTCTTAAGTGACACACAGGACCTGCTGTCCACCCAAGGGACCTTGGCTTTTCTCAGCAGGATGACATCATGAGAACAAGCCTTCTAGAAATAAATGTTTGCATATATAGAAAAGTACCTGGACAAACTGTTGTGGCTTGATGCATCACTTCTCTTTGAGGGCCCCTCAAAGTCATCACCATCCTTTTCAGGGATAGAGAAAGGTACTATGGGAACTCTCCCTGGCTGGAATACGAAAGGTCAGAACACAGTTTTGAAAAAATAAAAAAAAACACTCTCAAGTGAATTGTAAAAAAAAACAAAAAGGATTAAACTCTCTCACAATGCCAACTGCTCTCTTGCGGTGAGATCCAGACCTCCAGCCTGGCAGCTGGTCTTCTGATGATCCACTGAATGGCTCTGTCCTGTGGGCAACAGATCAACACGAACATAACTTAACATTCCATCAAACAGAGGCCTCATTAACTGCTAAAAGCCGTCGTTTTATTCTTACCCTGAACTAAAAATACTGGAGAGCTGCAAGTCACCTGTCCCGTCTGATATTCGGCTTACTTTTTGGAATGCCGAGCCTTTTTTGACAGAATCGTGCAGATTACTGTTCAACAATGCTGGCAGAAAACACAGCAAAATGTCAGAAATTAGACAGTGAGGCATTACTTATATCATATGATAATATACAAGTAATTTTTTTTACAACTCTGTAATATCAAGGGATAAAGCATAAATCAATACTTACATGGAACATTTTCCTTATCCTCTGAACAAATTAGTTGTGTTTTCCCCGTCTGCATGCTTTGTAAGGCCGCCTCCAGCAGTTCCCTTGGTTTGGCACCCAGTTCAATAGCATTCTGTAATATATAAATGCCTCTCTTTGTGTTGCCTGTTAAGATAATATAGCAGATACTGAAGTACCCCAGATAACATATCATAAGAATATGTTTATGTTGAATATGTTAAGTACAAGACTGACAAAAACTTCATATCTCTACCTTGAGAATGTTCAAACTGTGCCTGTGCAATGTGAACAAAGGCAAATCTCTGGCAGTGAGATCTTGCCACATTGAAATTGGCTTCTGCCTCATTGACATCCTGAATGCTAATAAAAGAAAAACGGGAAAAATATATCATTTATTTTAAAAGCACATATATTTTTTATATAATACACATTTTATGTTTTGTTTTGTTGTTTTTTTAGTCCAGTCTACCTTATTTACTGATGAACACAGAATACACATTTGGCTACTCACACTTTTAGCTCTGCAAATCTGACCAACATCCTAGCATAGCTCTCATTCTCGCAGTGTTTCCCCAGTGGCATATTGGAGAACACTCTGGTATAAAAGTCAATAAGTCTGGTGAGGTGTTTATGATCCATGTGAGGGTCCCCCTTCTTCTCCAGGTCCATCAAATATGAGAGGCATGATTCTGGTGAATTGGAGCTGATAACCTGGTTAATATTGTCCGTGTCATCTGTAACAAATGCAAGGTATCGTAATGACTTTATGACACGTGGACCTATGACACTAATATATATAGATGGATGTTACAGTGTGAGAACTACTGAGCATGTCATTACCTTCATTAAGATACTTTTTGATTTTGTTTAGTTTTTGATAAAGCATTGCAAGCTGTTGCTTTCTGTCTGTATGCTCCTCTTCCTCCATCTGAAATTGAGGAGTAGAAACATCACATTAGTCCAGATAAGATTACGCAAGTACTACTGAATGAACACACTCCGACCCACTACAATCCGTTAAAAAGGAAAGACCATTTAATGATTCCCTATTCAGTGTGCCTATGCGCATTATTAACACACATGACTTGAGCCAGTGACGTTTTAAGTAAGATTTAGCATAACAGCAAGGATGTGGTAAACAGAGTAATGTTAAGACAATCTCAAATGTTAAATTGTAATAGGCTATCAGCTGTGGATCATTTCTTCATGCTGTGAGCGAAAGCAACGTTACTGATTTAACTTCATTAGAGATACTTGATATCTATACTTGCTATAAGGCAACAAATAGTTTCAGTGGCGTATTAAAGACAGACTACAGGACACGGTTCATCCATTCAAAAACAACTGATCGTACTCTTTCGTGTTTACAGTTTGAGTTAGCTCAGTTAGCTGAGTAACGTTAGCTGACATGTTGTTAACGGTATTAACGAAAACAGAGTTTGCAAACTGGTTCCCCTATAGATCGCATAAACTTACAAGAAGTTAAACATATATTCGTGCATCTTCGATAACATTAAAACACAATATTCCTATTCAAAGTCAACTCACCGTGTTTACGCTGTCAAGAATTCCTTTTCTATGGGGCAGGGAAAAGCTCCACTTCAACTGCCAGTTTTCAAATATGCCACTTCCGTCCAAGTCGCTGGTTGATTGGACAGCTTGTGGTGATGACGTATATTCTTCGTCTATTTTTTTTTTACTTCAGGTTTGCATTAAAAAAAATTCTGCATTATCGCCATCTACTGGATTAAAAATAAAGCGTAATTGTCTTGTCACACGTTCTAGATTAAAAAAAGAAAGAAAGGTTCTTCCACAGCCCTTATCCCATTCACGAATAAAATTAGCTTACTGATTCTAGACTCTGAGTGGGCCTGAAAGCCTTTTCTCAACAGACCTTGCACTTTTTCTCCAGCATTTCCTTTCTGTAAAAGCTCCAAGTGTGGAAGTTTTCTTGAGTGTTGCATAGTAAATCCAGTAGTTCTCACTAAACAAAAGGCATCCTTTCACACTGTTGCCAATCTCTTAATGCACTTTCAAACTGGTCACCATCTACCCTGTTTTCCCAAAGTATGTTCATCACTTGTCTTTCTGTATGTTTTCTGCCTTATTGCTAGAATATTCTCTACTGTCTCTTTTTCATGAGACATAATAACAATAATAATAATCACATAATCATTCCTGTTAGTTCTCCTGCATCTTACCTACCTTGACCTAAGCAGATCCTGATCCCAAGTCACTACATATGTATATCATGGTTGATCTCATCTTGTCAACCCATTACAGTGCCATAAGCATTACAAACAGTTCAACAATATATGAATTCGAATCATTTTAGTGATCTTAGTATAACAGTCTGCCAAAAAAGAGGGACCAATGCTGAGATGTGTTCCTCTGTTGTTTTGATGCACTTGCATGTTTTGTGTGAGTTACATCACACGACAATATATATATAAATACACCTGAAAATACAATGTATGGCTTGGAAACGACTTAGACTACAATCTTGAGTTGCTCTACAGGAAAATTATAAATAGTATTGCTCCCTCAATTTCCGACAGTCTTTTAATGCAGCAGGACCACGCTGTACTTCCCTGTTCCTGTTCCTCCCAGCTCAAAGATGGCAGCCACGGGACTGAGATGAGAGACGACACAATTTAGGAGTTTTGCCATGAAACAACACTGGAGTGAACGGCTGTTAAATGCATGGTTTTGACATGACAGCGATGTAATTTGTCACTGCCAATGTGCCGGCTTGCGAAGACAATTAAAGGATTCATAAATGTCATGTTTTCCTGTGGGCTAAGCTAGCAAGCAGCGGTTAGCAAATAAATGAATTTGTCTCTTCTGCCTCCCAGAAATAAAGCAGCTGCTTCACATACGCTGTATTGACATATTGTAAGGTGAGTACCTATTTGTATGACAGCTAAAACGTCCAATAATCTAATATGAAGACATAATTTAGTTGCTTTAATTTAACGTTAATGTTGGTAGAACTATTTTACATGCAGCCTTCTTCGATCTTTTTGTTCTTTTGTGAAAATTGCGTAACGTTATCAAACAAAACAATATTGATATTGCGTTTAATGGTGTTTAACTAAGTTCATTGCGTAAGTTATTAAAATTTGCACACAGTCTATTTAAAATGCAAAATGTTAACTCAAAAGTGGGGTAACGTGGCATTTAGGTGACCAGTGTCACGGCTATGCAGATTATGATAAAATGACCTGTTGTTTATACGTAACGTTCATAAACACCAGCAACTATTCTCAGTTTTATGTTACCTTGCGTAAATATTGATGTAGTGGAGACTTGCTGATACTATGGAGCAAAACAAGACACACGTGTGCCATTGTAAATTTAAACACTAAAATGTTGTTTTTGCCCCAACAGCTCAGTTTCATCATGGCCATCACTCAGTTCCGTCTGTTCAAGATCTGCACATGTTTAGCCAGCTTACTTTCTTTCTTGAAAAGGTTAATATGCAGGTGAGTATAAAAAAAGCAATGTTCACTACCCCTGATACATACTTTGCTCTTTCATCAAGAGCTTTGCTTATAGGTAAACATGAATACATTGAAAAGGTTACCTTTGTTGCACACATCTAATCCACGACTAAACAGATGTTTTATTAATGAGTTTGTAGTAGCTTTTACTTTCTCACTGCCACCCATGATACATGTTGTTGTAAGGCAAAGCACGTCATTGCTTGAAGGATCACATGCATGCTGATTTACCACTACAGTACAGTGATTCAGAAGGGGTCTCAATCCATGTTGTAAGGTGTGAGTGTCTGTGACGCTAAATTGGCAGCAAATCAGTCTCTCCTCACTGAAGAGATCTTGTGTTTCATGACAATCAGTTGCTGCTATTAACAACATTAAATTAGTCCCTTTTAACTTATTTTATTGTATTCCTGTGCAGGAGTGGTAGGGGCCGCAAGCTCAGTGGTGATCAAATAACTCTTCCGACAACAGTGGATTTTTCATCATCAGTACCAAAACAGGTTAGTATTGCGTCAGTAAACAACACCTGCCCAAGAAGTTCAGATCCAAGTGTTCAGTACTTGAAAAGTAAAACAACAGATGTAATCAGTGGACTAAACGTGCCTGTATTTGCTTCTACAGATAAATAAACATCTGCTTTGGATTTCACGCATTTAAAATTGACTTTAAACATTTTGTTGCCCTGTCTACACAGCCAGAGGTTGAAGAATGGAGCTCTTGGGATGAAGAGGCTCCTACAAGTATTAAGATTGAAGGTGGCAACGGAAATGTTTCCCCTTCAGCCAACGATGTAGATGAAGAACCTGACTACTTTAAAGACATGGCTCCTACCATCAGGAAAACACAAAAGGTATGTCCATAGACAGTGCAGCTGGTCCAGTGTTACCAAGCCAATACAAAATGAATGACCTACTTAATGTTTGTTGGTGACATTTGTCATTTGTATCTCTGGCTTTACATCGCAGATTAGAAATGGTAAGATATTTAATTAAAGGGATTCTCTGACATTTTAGCAAGTTTGGTTCTTTGCTGTTTTTTTTATGGACACTACTGCTTGATGTGTTTTCCTTAACACAATGATTGGAAATTATAAGCTTTCTAACAATGCAGGTTTTCTCTTAGAAAATTCTATGCCAAGGTGGTAAACTTGACTGCAGATTGACCGATCCAATATTCAATAGTATCGGCCTTCTTTTTTTTATTATTTTCTGATTGCAGACAACATAACATAAATTTATTTTAGAATGCGCTACTTTGGCTGTGATGCACCACCCTCCCCCTGTCTGTAGTCACCACTCTGTGGTCTCACTCAGTATCCTGTCCATAGCACTGACTGCTTTAATGTCAACACTGATTGATATGAATTTGCAAAGTAAATAAAGCCGAAAGTTATCAAATAAATGTAGTGGAGTAAACAGTCTAATATTTGCCTCCCAAATGTAGTAGAATGGAAGTGTGAAGAAGCAGAAAATTTAAATATTGAACATACCTGAAAATTTTACTAAAGCGCAGCACTTAATTACAGTTCTTGAGTACATTGTTCCTAGTTACATTTCAATGGATAGTTTAAATTTAGACACTGGGAAATAAATTTTTACTGCAAAAGTGTTACAGATCCAAATGGGCTGTGATCACTGATCGGTATCGGTCCCGAAAATAATCATATCAGCCAGCTCATGACGCATCTTGTGATCAACTGAATTGTGGCATTTGTTGTTTAAAATGTGACAAACCTGTAATGATTTATTTCTTAAGTCTATTGATTTTTATGTTATTTGTGGGGTTAGCCTTTGTTTCAGGTGAGTTCTGTCCACCTGATCTTGAAAACACAGACTCTAATTTACACATTATTTCTTGTTCGCTTCCAAGCTCATCAGTATGTGTTTTGTAGAATTAAGAAAGCACAAAGACAGAACCCCTCAGATACTGTTGGGAGCCGCTGCTCTTAGCTGTTGGCTACGTAAAGCTGTTAAAGCTTTAGTATAGCTGCCAAACTGCAGTGTCATGTCTATTTCCTCTTGGATTAATGTACAAAATAGTCTTAGTATACAAAATAATCTTAGTAGTTAATGATATGTGGAATTGCAGGGTAAATTCCTTGAATGTAGTGAAAATTTAATATAAAAATTTGTAAATCTGTGTCTATAGTGGAATCATAATGCATCACAGTGCTTCAGTTGAAGTTTCAGCCAATGTTTCTCTGGTTTGCAGATCTTGTTGAAGAAAAGGGAGCCTTTGAACTACTTGGTGCCTGATGGCTCAGCAGGTTTCTCCAGCAGACTGGCAGCCTCACAGGATATGATGGCCTTCAGTCCACCCTCAGTAAGTTGCAGGTTGTGTGAGGAACACACTTTTGTACAGATTTTTGTGTTTTGAGAGGTTTAGGACAAAGCAGAGTTTCTAATACAGGGTAGTATAAAATAAAATGTAGCTCAGTCCAAATACGTGGTCATGCATTTTGTACAATCGCATCACATAATAAACATGTAAACATGTATGTAAAAAAACAAATAGAAACTGGACCCTGAAAGTGTGTGTCCAGATTGAAGGAGAAAATGTTTAAGTTCTGCTCTGGGGTTTCTGCCTTCTAAAAGGAAGTTTTTCCTCTCCACTGTTGCCAAGTGCTTGCTCAAGGAGGAATGTTGGGTTCTTTGTATTACAGTTTAATTGAAGAGTTTGGTCTAGACCTGCTCTAATTGGAAAGTGTCATGAGATGACTTTTGTTGTGAATTGGCGCTATATAAATAAACTGAATTGAATTGACATTAAATTGAATTTTAAAAAACTTGAAGAACTTGAACTTAAAGACTTGAATGTAAGAACACACTGATATTATCAGTCATATTGTCAAATGATAAAGTGAGCAAACGACAACTTTTTATTCATCCTACTGAGCCAAATAAAATTCTAATATAATATTAATCATTTAAAAGTGATTAATATACACATTAATGGAGCAGAGATGTAACAAAATCCTTCAGTTTTCATGAGATACTAGCTTGTGTCAGATGTGTTTAGACATACAGCTTTGCTGTCAAAGGTCATTCACTAACTCCTCCTCTGTGATGCATGCAGGTTAGATTGCAACCATTGCTCTTCAGGAGCAATCAACTAGAAAATAAACTGGCCACTGATTTGGAAAGTAGGAATGCAACAGTATGAAATATTTGGCGTCTTCCATACCGTTTCTGTTATCGCTAAAGGAAACGTCCAAAGTAACTGTCTTGGTTTTTTGTTTTGTCCAGGCTGAACTAGGAGAAATGGATAACTGGCAGGAGGACACCAATGCCTGGGAGGACGAGTCTGATGCTGCCTGGGAGGCGGAGGAGGTCCTCAGGTAACATTTCAAGAATAGATCTGTCCCTGTGTACAATAAGTAGATGTGCTATAATACCAGTTTATCCAGATTTTTTACTTCACTATTAATAATGCACCAGGCTGTTTATAAAACAGTTTAGCTTAAGGTTGCCTTTTTACTACTTAAATCAATTGGTAGACAATATTACTATCAGTCTTATGGGAAGGTAGGTTTTGTTGAAATGAAGATATAAAGAACACTTAAAATAAGCCTCTTGGCCACCTACCTAATTACGAAAAGAAAAAAATGATACTGACAGCTCACGTTCTTTTTTCTGTGGTCGTTGTGTCAGTTCACATAATGGCCAGCAGATGTCAGTGTGGGTGTTATTTCGACACACAGGAGCAAGGTTTTGTTTTCCTCACTCCCTGCTGTCCCAGCTTCCATTGATGTGTGCTGTACTGACATTGCTTGCCATCCTGTGTTTGTCTTGGCTTTGTTTAACAGACAGCAGAAGATGGCTGAAAGAGAAAAGCGCTCCATGGAGCAGCAAAGGAAGAAGATGGAGAAAGAGGCTCAAAGGATGATGAAGAAGGAGCAGAAGATTGCTGTCAAGCTCTCGTAACATTTTAGGAATGCTCAATTTTGAGCCAAAGGGATAGGGCTGGGGCAAAGACACTAAATCATTTGTTCCTCTGTCTTTAAAATCATCAGGCCAACCAGGATTATCACCCTGCATTACTTATCTGTTAGCAAACTGTCCTCTCACTCCACCCTATTTCCACCAGCAGCCATTTTAGTCTGTTTTCCAGCTGCAGCAGTGTAAAAATGCATCATTCTTGAGCAGATAACGCACCTGGTGTACTTGCTGTTCATGTGGCAAGGTCATTTTGGTCTTCAAGGCTGAGCTGTATTTCTACGATCCAGTTCATCTTAGGTTTATCGTTAGATGCAGCGTTAGAAGGCGCCATTTAGAATCTGATTAAATCTGTCAGGTAGTTTAAAAAAATGTTCTGATTTGTTTTTTTCCCAGGAACATTTGTAAATAAACAGGTACCTGCGCTACCTTTTAAAACTGAAATAGGGGGTGCCATTCCTTTTCTTTGTCATGTTCATAACCTCGAAGGACAAAGGAGTGTAAGTAATTTTAAGCATCGCTGTATACCAGTGACATCTCTCGGTTTGCTTGGTTCTTGTGTTTTTATATTTATGATTTTCATTGTCTGAATTTTTTTAAATTTACTAATGAATGTTACTTGATATTTCACATGATCTCCCTGTGCTGTGCAGCCCTTACCACACTGGAAATCTAAATTAAAATGGAGGCAGAAGGCTTTCAATGGATGGGTAAATGACCATAGACTAGACTCTATCCTAACTATAAATGATAGCTGTGGGTCCCTATGGTAATCTCATAGCAACTGATCTGCCATTCATTCTCCTGCAGCTTTTGAAAATGTCCAGTGATCATGGCATTTATGTAATTTTTTTTTGAGGGAGGGAATGGTACTTTCCTCTTAAATATATGATACACTCATTGTCTTTATAAAACATGGATCGTCATCACCATAGTAATCTCAGACTGTTTATGTTGGCAGCAGAGAAGAGGATAAATAAATTTTGGTTCCTTTTCTCATCTGAAAATCTAAGGCTAATGGTTTTGACTGAGTATTCTGGCATGTATCATTATAATGAACTTACCAGTCGGTGTTGAAAATATTTGTACCAGTGCCAATAGTCAACCAGTTGCCATGGAAACATTGGCAGTGAAGAAAGGCCCATATAAATTTAAATGTGCAAACATGACACAAAATGTTTCTGGTCATGATGTCTGATAAATGACTCAGGTGGGGGTAAGAGAGGCAGATTTCTGTATTGAATGTTAGAGTTGTAAAACAAGCTGCTTGACGCTTCTAAAGAAATACTGGTTAAATGTTAGTGATTTATGGAAACACTCAGAGTTGTCAATTCTGTTAAAACTCAAACGATGAAATGATTGATTAGTGGATGATAAGATGTAAGAATTTAATTCAATGCAGGTGTTTATTTTAAGGGAATTCAGTCAACTGTGTGGTTTGTGTTTTCTTTGGAAATGCTCATTTCCCATTGTTTTCCTTTAAGAAAAGCTGCATGTGGTTCTTTTTGTCATTTTGCACATTTAAGTTTTCCAAAATGAATCACAGAGAGCTTTTTTTGTTCCTCAACCATTTCTTCCCATTGATGTGTAAGACCTCATGTAATAACACTTGACGTGGTTGAGCACAAATGAGTTCACAGGCTCAATCAGTCCAGAAGGTTTGGCAGATTGTATGCCTGCTCTATTAGTCCTACACAGGTTTTTAATTAAACTATTTGATTCATACCTCTAGATGTGAATAAGTTTGATCATGCGTCTGCTGCCTGATGTGTAATTTGGGAAACACTATTTGAAATATTGTAGTAGGGGCATCATTTCAGTTACATGACATATTAGTGTATTATACAAGCTAGTGGTATAACTCTATGGGTGGCAGTGCTGGTCAGTCTCTCCTTTTTTTCTATTCCAGACTGAAATCTCTCAGAAAGTATATGGACTGAGTGCCGTGAAATCTGGCACAGTCGTTCACAGTCCCCTGAGGATAAGTCCTCATGACTTTCCTCTGGTGCCATCAAGAGTTTCATGTTTTGGCTGTTCTTCTGTTCCGTTCTGTTCATCTGTTTGATGGATAGGATGACATTTGATCACAATCACTTGTAATAACTTTGGTGATCTAGATTTTTTCGGATTTGGTTAAAATTTAAATTCCTTCTATTTTTTGTTTACCGACCAATCGCATGCTAACCAACGTCATTCCTTTCAGTCTCGGCTACGTTTAGTTCTAACTAATAAATATTAGCATGCCGACATGCTTTGTAGTAAACATACCTGCTAATCAGCTGCATGTTAGCATGGTTATTGTGAGCATTTTAGCATGCTGATTACCATTCTCGAAGCACTACTGTATCTCAGTGCAGCCTCACATAGCTGCTAGCATAGACTCTATTTTATAATGGCTGACACTGAGGTGGCCTTTAACCTGGACTGACGGACAGCTGCGATCACTCATCTGACCCCCGTTAATAATCATCTTACTCCCATCTGTCTGGGGACACTGCCTGCCAAAACCTCTCAGAGACTGACCCACTTTCTAAAAGAGACATTGCACATTGTGAGTCTTCAGAAAAGGGAACAAGCTATTTGGGTGAATAATTGTCCTAAAAGGCTTCAGAGTCAGATATACTGATTTTACTGGACCGGTATATTCTCAGATGGTTTGACTTACAACCACTGCTGCCCACTCATTTTAATCAAGCATCTACAGACTAGTGTGGGGATTATGGCATCTGATGATTCATTAGTCTGACACCTCATAAACTGAGAGGTTGTGGTTATGCAATTTAAGATACACCACCATGTGGCGGAGTTGAAAATGGAGTAAAGCTGCCAAAGGTTAGTTCATTTAATCAGCTTTTTTTCTCTTTCATTTCCATCGAATATAACTAGATGTTGCGTAATGGCTAAAGAAGGCATTTGCTATTGCTCTGGCACTGACCCAGTTTTTACTGGAATAAGGGCACAGACAGCATTTTACAGCTTCTGAGAGATCCCAGTAAAGTGGATCGAATGCACTTTACATTGTCAGACCCACAACCCAAGGGATGTCTGAAAATACAGGCGAAGAAAGCTTTTACGTAAGATGAGCCGTCATGAGAATGCTGCTTGGTTGCACTTGGGTTCATATTTTTCCTTTTATTAATTTATGTGAACATCTTGTGCAAATGAAGACACTTGGGCTCTCCCAGTCTTCTCCAGTATTCTTAACACAAGTCTTACATAAGTCGAACTTTTAACTTTTGTTTCTGTTCACGCATATCCTCTCCCATAACAGACCTGTCTGATCAAAAACATCACAAGTGACAACACATGAATTTATCATGCTTTAATAATAAAGATACAAGGACATTTGATGTAAACCACCAGTATTGCACATAGCTGAGGCACATAACAAGTGGCAATTGCTTTGAAGCATCAACTTATTTCTATGAACAATACACAGGCTGTACTGAATAAAGCTCTATCCCAGGGAGGGAAAAAAAAATACATACTTCTTCACAAAACAATAACAGTGAACTCACATTAAAGCTTTGGCTGAAGGTTTAAGGTTTCTTTCTGAACAATAACTCAAACCATTAGAATTTTCAGAACCCATCAAACAGAACATTTAATCTTTCACTTCCTAAAAATCTCATACAAACAAACTTTTTTTTTTTTTTTCCCTAAATTCATGGACAACTGGGGACGTAACCGGACAATGATAACACATAACCATCTACCCAGATGATCAGCTTCTACATGTACATGATAAATAAATATATAAATAACCTCTGTTAAAAATAATCCCTTTCATGTCACCATTTTCCTTCAACTTATGGTAACTGCACAGTGCAAAATAACAGTGTTGGAACCAAAATAACTGCATTAATATCATTAAGTGTTTAACAAAAATGCACAAATCTCACAAATACTCTTGAAAAGATGCTTAAGTGCTTTTAGTTCAAGATTAGGCGCGTGCATGCGAGGTGGAAGCCTTTAAACATCCGGCCTGTGAGTGACGTGACGAAGAGAGTGCAATCCCATGATGCAACAGCCCCTAATAAGAGCAGCAATGTTGTACACTGGAGCGCTTCCGTCCACGCCGTGCCTCGAGTACAGCCAGGCTACAGTGGGCAGTACAGGGGCTGCCACTGCAACCAGATCCACCAAGAAGCTGTTGCTCCAGTAATGCTTTCCAACCACATCCAGCTCTGGCGACAGACAAGGTTCCTCCTCACCGACAACAAAGTCCAGCTCCTTCATGAACCTTCGGCTCTCTGCAGGTTCTGAGCAGCACATGCCAGAATCGGTGGAGGTGTCAGGGCTCTCTGGGGGAGCAGGGTTGATCATGCTGGGCGGGGGAGGTGTTGAGTCAGGGAGAGTGGCAATGGTGGAAGTGGAAGTGGGTAGGTTTGTGAGGACCAGAAGACTGCTGGAGTTTGACAGAACTGTGTCCCCTGCTGTTGCCCCATGGAACTTTAGCAGCTGGAGGAGCAGAGCTGGCAGGTCTGGAGACATGGGCATTATGTCGGTCTGGATTCCTTTATCTTCTGCATTCTGCTGGGAAGGTGTGCTTGAAGAGATGATGACAGTGTTGGAACCTGTGTTTGGCAGAGTTGGTGGGGGTTCAGGAGATACATCAATCAACTGTTCCTCTACTGACAGCGCAGAACCCACAGGCCCAGACTCTGTCCCTGCTCTCAGCTTACTGTTAGAGTCTTGACTGAAATCCACCGCAGTGGACATGAGGACCTGCTCTAAAATGTCCTCTCTGTTGGCCATCTCATCATTTGCCAGCAGCCCACTGTCCGCCATCGCCTCTGCCCCTTGTTCTTCCAACTCCATCCCACCATCTTCCTCCCCCACCATCTTCTTCCCACAACTATCGGAGCTGTCACAGATGAAGTCCAAGGTGTTTTCATCTTGGAGATTGGCGCCACTCTGCGCAAGCTCCATACTTTGCAGCAGGGACTCCAACTTCCTGTTTTGGATGTTGATGTCGATGAAATACTTCTGTATTCCCTTATCCTTCTCCATCAGGCTGCTCTTCATTGTTTCGACCACCTGACGCAGCTGCTTGATCTCTTTACGAGCCTCTTTAAGGGACAGCTGAGCCTCCACCCGATGACATTCCTCTTCGATCCAGTCTTCTCTCATTCTGCTGAGCTGCATCTTAAGCTCCTCAATTTCTGTCTCTCTAATAAAAAGGAAGGAAAAACCAGTTACTTCAGCAAAGACATTTTGGAAAATGTGCTTATTCCCTTTCTTGCAAAGTATTAGATGAGGAGATTGATAACACTCGTATGTCTACAGTATATGCTAAATACAAAGCTACAACCAGCTGCTGACTAGCTTAGCATATAAAACAGGCAGTCGGGAAGGAGTGATGCTGCATGGCTGCAGTGAGCACTAAGATTTTGAGAGCTTATGACAAGGAGGTGTTAGATATGAGCCCGTTTAATTTACCTGCTATCCATCCTAGTTCCTGTATTCCTGACTGAACCTCCAAAGCTCACTCCTCAAGTGTAAGGACATCTTGTTCTGGGAGGTGGATTCTATTAATTTTTTAAGTATCCACCTTCTCACTGAATGCTCAGCAAGAAAGCAAATAATTGGGGCAGTCGTGGATCAGCGGTTAGGGTGTCGGACCCGTAACCGGTGGATCGCTGGTTCGATTCCCCGTACCGGTGTCCATGGCTGAGGTGCCCTTGAGCAAGGTACCTAACCCCCACTGCTCCCCGGGCGCTGCACACGGTCACCCACTGCCCCGGGTTTGCTATGTGTTTGTGCAAATCACTTGGGTGGGTTAAATGCAGAGCACAAATTTCGTTGGAGTGAGTTCCCTCCAATGACAAAATATGTCAATTTCATCTTCATCATAATATAATGTACAATATCACACAGATTGATTTACGCAATTCTTTAAATTATACAGTGGCAGCATCATGCTGTTCTTTCTCTTATGCAACAGTCATTTTCAGGGAGTTCACATGCCAGAGGATTTTAATGGTTGAGCAGAGCTGCAGTGTGTTTCATCACAAAAAGGGTTTCATTTTTTCCCCTGATATGAACACTATTATCCTATCTTAGAGCCATGAAAACCTACAGATAGAATCATAGAAGCTACTGTGCTGCTAAACCTAAACAAACCTGTCCCGGACTCTGTTCTCAGACTCCATCAGTTTGGTCTTCAGGTGTCTGATTGCCACTTCCTTCTGCTGTAGGGGGGTGAGATACTGCTCAGGGTTCGGGGGTCTGATGCCATGGTTGTCTCCACAGGAGTGGTAGCGGCCCAGGTTCGCTCTTCTGTTGGCCAGAGAGATGAATGTGTTGGTTAAAAGCCAAATTTACTCACTAGAGCTAACGTTATTCATTGGTTCTCAATTAGACATTTTGAAGCAACAGCAGAAAACAAACCAAGTAGACAGTTAAGAGTAAAATCGCTTCCTGCAGACAAATTTGTCTGAGACTGCCATCAAGGCAGATGCTCTCCGAAGCCTGGAATTACTGTCTGACACAGGATTACTGGTATGTAGACTAGAGGCAAAAAAGTGCTGCTTTATCTAAATACAAGCAACAAAATAAATTAATTAATTAATTAATCAATCTAGGGCTTTATTAGCATTAAAATGTCCTTTGCATGTCCTACAATCAGCGTTTTATCATACTCAAAGGGAATTGATAAAAGGATTTGTATCGTCTGTAAAGGATGAGTGGGCAGATCTGGACAGTGTGCAAATCAGCATGTAAGCCCCTCTCTTGCCCTAACATAATATCCTAGCAACCTGGGATACTTGAGGCTTTGATGCAAGCGCTCTGCATCCAGCCAGAAATAGAAACAGCCCAGCAGAAGGTAGCATGACAGAGGAAAATATGTCACATGACACTCAGAGAGGCAGAGGAAAAGTCTTAAAGTGACAAGCGTGGAGGGTTATAATAAATTTACGGAAGGCTGTGAACATAAGATGAAGAGTGCAGATTCTGCTACTGCATACAAACTAAAAAAACTGTGGGTTTGGTGTTTGTCATTTAAACTGCTGAGAGAGGATTTTGAGGTTAAACCTAATGTAAGGCTTAGCTGGAAGTAAACCTTCCAAGTAATGTAGAGCCTGAAGCACAGACTGATGTGTCAGAAACTCATCCTGGTCCCAAACACCTTTGAACTTCATGCTATTTCATCAGTTTTGCATTACCAAAATCTTAATGACCCTCTTCTCCAAATGAAGGTGCATTTATTCTAATTTAGCTATGAGGCAAGTGCAGTCAACTAAGGTCACTGTCTGGGTACCATATTCAGACATTCGCTATATTAAATCTTCATTAATCCCAACCACAGTCAAATCATGACCGATATAATCCCAGATGGGTGCATGAGAGGAACTGATAAAACAGTCTGAGCTTAATCCAGCCACCCACTCACTCATTCATTGGTATGCTGCACATTGCCTGAGCTACAGTCCAAATCTCTTTGGTCTCCAAAATCTACTTGTTTCTGCCTCGTGCAGGCAAGGTTGGAGATTTGTAATGAATCCAAGTGGAGAATTGTGGAAAGGCTGGACATCACCAGAAGGTTATACAACTGATGAAGAACAAGTCTTCCAGTCTTAACGCATGATAAAAAAGCCATTTTTGGTACCTGGAAGTTGGACTGGAGTTACAGCTGCTGTTGGTCGAGGAGGCAGCCCTGGGAGGAGTCCTGTAGGGAGCGTAGAGCTCTGCATCACGGTTTGCTGAGGGGCTCCCGGCTGGTTTGAATACTGGGAGCGGTCTGATATGGGCGCTGCGACTTGATTAAAGCGTTACAATGGGAGAATGGGAAAAATAGAAAATTTGAACACATAATTAAAAGCCCCATTTTATTTCAGCTAGGACTATCTTAGTAGTGATGAAAAATATATCAATGTCATACTTGCGTGATGGAGCCTTCTTTCCAGCTGAACTGAAAGTGAGGTTCCCCCTGGTCTTTAGGCTGCCTGTGCTGCTGGAGGAGCTGAAGTCTGCCTCACTACCTGTGGGGAGAAGCAGCACTGCTTTGGCATGCTGTCACACTTAAAGCCAGATTATGCAACTTCTGAAAGGTGATATGACACATCTTTTTCTTTGAATGAAAAGATAAAATCATAAAAGACAAGCTCAAGTCAGCACACTCAAGGGTTTTGCTGATAAAACCATTCTTGGTCCTGTATGACTGGATGCTTTGGCAGGCTAATGGTAACAGGTAAGCACCAAAAGTAAAACTAGAACTAAACACATTGTACCCGAGCAGGAAACATGTTTGTTGTTTCATTCTACCTGTGCTCAGTGGCTGCTGCTCAGAAAAAGCTACAATCTCACTTTTTTGTTTGTTTTTGCAAGCCTATCTTTTAAAAGCACCTTAGGATCAAATGTAGAATAAAGCAGGGCTATCATGTTACAGCTTCTGTAAGCAGTACTTCCATTAAGACTCCCTCATGGGGAGGCCGACTGCACATCACAGTTTCAAACAGATTCTCACGTTGCAGCTTGATGGGCTACTCACATACCTACACCCTTCAGACTAACATGTGTTTGAACAGCGCAATACAGATAACAATTTTAACTGGATTAGCAATTCCATTAACAGTCCACAATTATCCAATAACATTCAGTCATTATATGGAGCCCTGATAATCTGCTTTGCTCAAACACTGTATATACATGTCCTTAGCGCAGTACTGAAGCCTGGAACACCATCAATTTAATAGTTTAAGCAGAGAGAAACTGGTTACTCAATATTGTCTTTAAATTATTACAGATTAAATTTAAAATCATACCTGAGTAGCATCTTTTTCCATCAAACAAAACCATATTACTGTGTTCAGTGATGAGTGTGTTATCTGAATTGTTCAAAATTAAGTGATCCTCCACAACTTAGTGATTCAACTGAGGGTCTGAGCACATTCCATGGGTGTAGTAAAATCCTGCTAATCAGCCTAATTGGCTAAGCTCCCAAACCTTTTCCTCAACCAATCAGCTTTCTTCTTCGTCGTGACTCATGATCAAGTAGTTTTTTTTTTCCTGATTTAAAAAAAGTGTGTAAAGAGAGCACAGATTCATAGAGAAGCATAGATGACAATTCACTCAAGTTATTTTCCTTTTAGGTAAGCAGCTGCTCCCCAGACAGTGTTTGTTCCAGTCAACATATGGGGGAATCTGCTCCCTGCTGACATGTGACAAATACACAATTATTGTACTTTGGTCTTTGGGGAATCACTGGCAAGAATCAGCATATATATGCAGTGCTCTGTATATCCATCTGTGCATGTAAAAGAAAAAAAGATCATAACAGGCCAAGCTTGTGGTGAAGTTTTCAGATGCTGTTGATTCTCATTCTGCTCTTTCTGGAAAAAAACAATCTTTTATCATCTTTCTATCTTTATCTCTGTATCCTTCTTTACCTCTGGCTTTCATGGCCGACCTCAGCTCCCTCTTGTGTCTTGGGGCGCTCCGAGGTTCACCGCTCCACTCGGCCATCACCCGCACCCTTTTCACCTTGGTCTTGCGCTCGGGGAGTATCGGCGAGCCATGAGCGCTCTGCTCTGAGCCTGACGGGGTTTTGGAGGGGGACACAGACTGACTAGTGGGGCAGCCGGTGTCATCTATTGTAAACAGGCACATAGACAGTAATAGCCAAGAACAGGCAGTGTTTGGCAGGCAGGGAACACAAGCACGCAGTCAGAGCTCAAGGTTCAGCCTGGGTGTTATCTGACAGACAGCTCAACAGGCTGTCACAATGGCTCGTCACTTTCATGATGTAGTTTACACAGTGTACACACACACACACGCACTCTTACTGAACACACGCACAGACATTCTTTGCCGTGTTGTTTTTGTCTTTCATTTTCCCTAATTTATGTATAAAATATACATGACTAATGTACTAATCCGGCATGTTGTGCTAAAAAAGAAGGTGAAATGCAACCTGAATCAAAGTAATGAACCCAAAGTTGGAGGAATGTAAGTTTCTCAAGCGTTGTACTTGTGCACAGTTTTGAGCTACCTTTACTTGATTATTTCCTTTCTTTGTTTCCTTATGCTTATACTCTATCACGATTCAGAGGGAATTATTATACTTCTTACTCTATTACATTTATTTGATTGCTTGAATCACTTTGTAGATTAACATTCTGCATATCCCCAACACTACAAAATCTCCATCTCAACAAATCATATATAATGCCATTGTGGTGAAATAAGTTTATTAGTTTTGAGTTTTACTGATTTTCCAGAACATCTTTCTTGATTTTAAAACACAGACCACTTATATAATAATCATATGTTCATCAGTTAAAATAAGCTCCACCTTGACCAGCTGGCATTAAAATGCTGTCCACATGTTAATGCATAGGTGATAAAATGTTTAAAAGTATGATTCTGTGTAATGGGTACTTTGGGTATTCTTAAATATTGCTGCACTTTTACTTAAGTAGGACTTTTACTTGTAATGTAGGTTTTTTTCTTACTGCAGTACTGATACTTTTCATAAGTAAAACACATCTGGCACCACTGCTTTCATCACACATGAAGTAAGGATTTTATGTTTATTCAACCAACCAAGAGTACTGGATGCTATTTTGTGCCTCTTGGTCTAGAAATGGTGTATCTGAGGCTCAGTTATGAATCCAGCTGTCCTCAGACTGGAGCTGACCCTCTTACCAGAACAAAAGCTGTTGGTGCTGATGGTCCTTTTGGAGTGGTCAGAGCTGAGGTCACACTCCTTCCCCTCCTCCTCTGAAAAGGGAGAATCAGACAGAGGCGAGCCTTTGTCTTTTGGTCGGAAGGGATGGAGGACCAACCGTGGGATGCGGCTACGGGGGCTTCCTTTCTCCGGTGACTTCTTTTCCTAATGAAAGCAAAATCTGTCAGAGCTGCAGGCAGGAATGTAGCCGAACACCCTAAATCCATGCAGCTTCTTTTTCAGGATGGCGATATGTTTAAATCTATAAAAGACCGAAGTCTGTTTATAATGTTGGTTGTTGTCCTTAGCATAATAACTGTCAAGTCACATATGTGCCTTCATTTTCTTTACTGCACTGCTTCCAGAAAAGCTACTTCTTTTTGGAAAGGACTGATTCCGCATGCAGAAGACTGTTGGCTGTGGAAATGAACGAATGAATGAAGACTCACCTCATATTCTTGGAAGGGTCCCATTGTGCTTCACGTAGCGTTTTCTCCTGATGAGTCGAGAAGGGGAGATAAATCAGGTGAGTCATGTTTTCATTTGGACTGTGTGTATGTGGCAGCGTTTGGAGGTGGCGCTCAGCCCCAAACAAGGGCCCTCTGTCTGAACCCTGTTACGCCACTAAATCCCAGCCTCCACCACACACATACACACACATTCTGCCTGGTACAGACGGCACAACAAGATCAGAGCTAACCATTACTGCCACAAACTTAATTTATGACCTTATGAAACTAATTTAACAGGTCACACATAAATACATAAAGTATTTAACAACTAAATAATTCTGCAGTAATAAACAAGTCTGTACAAAATTTAACGGAAATCGATTAAGAACTCTGTGTTATATGTTGTTGAATAAGTTGTTGGTGAGTAAGTGGCTATATGGCAAAAATTAGAATCTAATCTAGTCTAATCTATCCACAAGGCACCTTGAATCAGACCCAGATTTCATGGCAATCCACTCAAACGTTGTTGAGAAATTCATTTAAGTCACAAATGTCAGTCATATGGTGATTGCTCATCGACATACTCAACACGTCTATTGGTGTGTGAGAGTATGTGGATGAAACAGCGTGAAGTGTTTTGGATAGAAAAGGCAATATTTCTCCTGATGAGCGGGTTGACTTCTTGCACATAACTCAACCATCAGTTGTCTGTAAATGTGCTGTAAACGACTTTGAGTAGTCAGTAGACTAGAACTTGACTTTAGGATTCATCCTCTTGGGACCATGAATAAGACAGTCGGAACTGAAGTCGGGGACAAACATTTCCCATAGAGCCATGTCACCATCATGACTAAAAATGGTAAAAGAGATACCAGAAGAAAAAACAATATGAGACAAACAGATTTAAAACAACTGGAACAACTCATCTGCTTGAGATTTCAAAAGAGCAGAGAGTGTTCAGAGTCTACACAGATACAGCTCTAAAGAAGAAAGGCTGGTGTTGTTCTTAATATATTCTTGCTTTTGTCAGTCATCCTGGATAATCATATGAAGCACAGTAAAAGATAAAAGGTGTCCAACTTCAGGATATCATTTTGATAAGCAAAACTGCTCTAACTCTTATCACTTCTTTAAAAACCTGGGCACCAAGTTAGAAACTGTTATCTCACACTGAATTTGTTCATTTTGTACATGCACATTTAAACAAGGAGGAAACATATTTAATTGATGCTTTAAAGCTAAATAATGCAGAATTTCTCTCATGCTTGAATGAACTTTATACAATCACTTCACTTCCTCTCGTCTGTGGATTTCCTCTCAGAGTTGCTGCCTAAGGGGGTCAGTTACGTAAGTGCATACATGATTTTCCTTTTTTTTGCACAGGGAATGACGTTATTGACCCCAAGGTCTGTGTGTGCTGCTGTCGCATCAGTGAATACGAACCTGTCCTCCCTCGCTTCATCCAGATGTTAACTTTATTTAAACATTTTGGCTGAAAATTAGTCTTGCCTTGATTATCTGACTTTCCCAAACAATCCTCCGTCAATAATGGAATGATATCGCCAATGGATGACCTAATATGAGCCACGTTCCCTGAATGAGCTCAGACTTGTGCAAAAATCCTCTTTCTCCAAACCACAGAGGCCTAAAGAGGATTGCAAAAATAGACCAGAGAGTCATGGGAATCAAAATCCACCTCCTTTTTTCATCAGACTCAAAAATAGATTTGTGCTCTGGGTGGCCTTCACTACCTTGCCTATGGTTTCACTTTCATTTTCAGGTATCCAGCGTACTATCGTACTGTAGCAGCGCACAGCAGGATCGTGTTATGAGCACCAAGCAGGGCAGAGCAACCAGAGCCGTGCCCTCGCAACAGTCTGAGCAACAGAGGGAAAAACAGTACACGAATGACTCCAGCTAGATGGGACCAATTATGTGCAAATGTACACAGAGTGTTCTCTTCTGCTGCTCATCCTGCTATGCCTTTTCTTCGCTGAGGGAACATGGAGAGCGTGCCGAGGTGATTCAGCTGCACAGTGGTTTTCTCAGAATGAATGAACAGTCTGTCCTTGAGTCTGTATGTGTGAGCTTAGCTTTTGTATATACTTAAATACTACTGACTTACATTTATGATATATTTTGAGTTATAATGACTATTTTCCTTTTTTTTGAAACAGATTTTCTTAGGAAGAATGCAATAGTTCTTTTTTTAAAATCTAAGATAAAGAAAACAAACTAGTAGTGAAGACTACAAGGATATAAGGTGATGAACCCAGAATGACTGTGTACAATAGTCAAGTGCTACAAAAGAAATAAGAACTGAGTCGGGGAGAAATAATTCAATAAAACAGGGTGTGGTTGAGAGAAGAGGGGAGCGTGAAGGTTTTTGGCTCAGAGCGTGACTTCTCTAAGCTGATGCCACCACAAGCAGCCAAAGGAAAGGAACGCAGCAGCGCGGCAACATTGCAATATGAAGAATAAAGAGTCAGAGATCAGCTGAAACATTCAAACACTGCGACACTATTTCCCTTTGCTAATGACCTTCCAGCGGCTCGTAAACCTGAAACCCTGTGAGGTGTTTGGACACAGACGCCTGCCCATGCAAGCCGTGACTACCTGTCCTTTCATCTTAACTGCCATGACATTTTGTGTGCTTCCATTGTGTTTGCACTTGTTACTGTCCTGAATCAGCCACTGTAAACATTTCAGTCCTCTGCTTGACTCCAGGCAATAATGATTGGCTACCTGCTGAGCAATAGGCTAAGCATTATCTAAGCTGCAAACACAGGATTTTCAGCTCTCTTAAGCATGACCAGCAGCCAAACTAGCTATGTAAGTAACACACAATCACTCCAAAAACTCCTCCATGCATAAGACTGCCCTCATTTGGGATGTAGATATCCTGATAAAGGATGAAAGCTGTCAGTAGGATGCTGTAAATGTGTTCATGACTGGTAAACAAGTCTTTAAGCCTCCAGTGAAGCCACTTCCCTTATCCAGATGGTCTAACACAGCATGGAGTGGGCGTGAGTTATAAATTCCCTTAATCCATCCCTGTCTGTGTGCTCTCTCATGTGGATCATATGATGTTGTATTTTTCCAATCTGACATGAACCCCACAATGCACTCAGTCTGTTAGTCCGTTTGTTGCGTCGATTGTTAATTAAGTGTTAAGTCTGTGTCACTTCAGTGATGAAGATATTTAATGCTCTTCTGCGATTTTAACAGACTGTAAAGTACGGTTTTGAAAGATGTGAACTTAGCTGAGTATCTGTGGCCAAACATTTTTCAAATCAGGAAATAACTGCACTCTGAAAATGTACAGATATTAATACCTCCTGTGGAGCATGTCATGCATAACACCAAGCCTTAAACAGACTCTGCATGATGTCATTACTGAGTAGTCATTCCAGGAAGCATAAAGCATAGTGAAACCAGCAACAATATTCAGAAAATGTGATACAGAATATGTTTGGTGGACTCACAGCACATAGAAAATCACAGCTGACTGCCCTCATATAATCATTTTCTGTATTACAGAAGCATATGGATCCACACTGAACCTTTGCGTGCTAAAACCCTTTAAAACGTAATATCAGCCATGAAACAGAACCACAGCCCCCCATGTGTTCACATGCTTACAGCAACCCCCCCTCCTCCCTTGTTTTCCACATCTCACTTCAAAGCCAATGTCACTGTTTTAAAAGGCTTATGAGATTTTCTTGTCAACGACAGCATCTTCTCCCACACTGTCTTCACATGTCTTGTTTTACATTTTTTTTTCATGTTCTATTCAGCGAAGCGGTTTGGTTTTGTTTTGTTTTGTTTCATCTGGCGCCCCCCCTCAGCAGCTGAGGATGTTTTCCCCTCAGCCTGTAGAATAAAGACTGGTAAGGTACGACATCAGACGTGGTGAAACTCCAACTTGAGACCTCCGCCTAGAACCACCTTCAGCACCTCATGCGAACATGTGGAAGCGTTGACAAAAGGGTGGCTCCTGAACTTGTAAACAGCTCTTCCTCAGCACCACCTGCTCTCCTCCTGTCAATAGTTTCTGTTCCGGTATTTCCAAGCTAATGGTGACAATGGATCGGTTTGAAACGAGTTTTCATGAGAGGAAAAGAAATGAAATTCTTACCTGCGTGTGTGATGGCGGTTCCTGTCAGATGGATGCGCGTCAGTGGGTGAAGCACAAAGGCTCGTGCCGCTGCTGGTGCTCCGGCGGTGGCAGCCTCCGCTCTGCTGTTTGGATGTCGGGCGGAGGAGAGCTGTGCGCAGACTGAGGACGCACACGATTGGACAAGAACCGAGACCACTGACGGTGCACGCACAATATGACCGCCATCCCAAGTGTGTTACATAACAAATGAGGAATTACTTAACCACTGACTCCCCTCCATCATATAGAACTATAAGCTGCAGGCAGGCGGGCATGCAGATATGGGCTGACCATGTACATTTAATGCGTGTTGTCCCTGTATTTCACTTTAGAGGGCCATTTTAATGCCTCGATGCGTTGTTTATAAGTGAATAAAAACATATATTGTGAGATCCCAGGTGCTCATCACCAAAATTACCTTCATAATTTAGAATATTTATCCAGAATCTGAAACACTGGCTTCCCCTGTGGTGTTTCGCTGTTCTTGCATGGATTCGTGGAATATGGTCTCGTGTTGTTGACTGACTCACATTACGACGACGCCAGCTAAACTCCAGAGCGTGACACAGAGGCCTGGCACAGGGTCAACACACGCAGGAGGTCTGGGTGTACAGTGATATGCAGCATGCTGACTTCCTCTCAGTGTAAGAGCATGTTTGCTCTCCATGGTGCTGAAATCAGGGAGGTAGGCGCGGATCCTGTCCCACTTTACATCCGTTTCTATACACATTGTGTCAGGTAGTAACGTCAAAAAGCTTGCCTGATCAACTGCGCCATTGACTCGAGGGCGGACATTAGTGCAGACAGTCACTGGAGTCCAGAGAAGTCCAATGTCTTTGTGTATGTCTGTGAGCTGACCCGTATGCTGCATGTTGACGTTGTGCCTTGTCTCAGACCGGGTGGCACTGAGCCAAACGTGAGCATGTGTCCGAACAGCTGCACTTTGTCTTCTCTTCACTGAGGCCCTCTGCTGGAACAACAGGATGGCATGAACATCCCCATCACTGGGACAAGTTCACAAGCTCCTGTCACGTAACTCCAAACCTGCATATGAATGTATTTAGAGCTCAGTACAAAGAGGCTCAGTTAGGCTTAAAGCGAGGGACACAGCAGCCCCATAACGACTGAAGTCATTCCGTCGTTCGCTCTGGATGCAATTCAACTGTCAAATGCTTTTTGGTCTTTGCACAGTGATGTGCATTAATGTGCCTTGTTTCAGCCCGTATTGAAAGAAATGTGACATGCTGCCCCTCATGTTTTTCTACAATACAAGATCAGATAAAATAATATGAACACATGACAAAGGCCTTTAATGTGGTATGTGGAACAATATTTATTCGACATGACAAAGTTATTTACTTTAAAAAGTAAATGTGGAAATCTCATCTTACTTACCTACCAAAGAAAATATGACACAGCTTGAAAGTGAGATGACATTTGTTCACTGTCATCCAGACACAGCCCTGATGATGCATTCAGGTAGCAACGACATAACATTTTCTATAACGATTTTCTATTTGGTTTTTATTTTGAAATGTTGCAGTGCTGTAAAACAAAAAGTGGATGTTTAAATGCAAGTGTGAAAGCTGCAGGAATATTTGCTGGGCAGTATTTATGCAGTATTGCAGCGTTTGTTTTCATTTCTGTAGGCTTGTATTATATATGGCAGACACCGAGTTGTAATAAATAATAATGACCACTAGAGGTCACTGGTGTTATTTAAACTGCAGGCGATGCATTGAGGCTGAATGTTTTGGGTTTGCTGTGATCACATCTTGAGGTTTTACATTTAAATGCAGAGACCATGTTTCTGTTGATTATCCCCTCTTCAAATGCTCAACACTAAATCATACACCGGAAATTTCATCAGACTTTTTATATTATCTATTTAATAACATTTTAAATATCTCAATAGATAAGCTGTGACCTGACAAAATTCAAAATTCACCAAGTTTCTGTCTGCCTTTCTTTCTTTCTTTTTATTTTAAACACCTCTGCTTTATGAGCAGCCCGTGCGTGCTGTGTCTTCATACTATCTGTGTGTAAAATCTAATCTAATCTAACCTGATCTGACGTGTCCTTGGAAGCTTTGAGGTCCTCAAGAGTTTGTGATAAGGAGGACTATAACTGCTCTTCTGGAAACTATTTGGACCTACATCCACTGTAGTTAACTTCTACAAACTTGGTATTGACGGAAGTCGCTCTGTGCTGTTCAGATATTTGTTTATAGCAATAAATAATGACGAGCAAAAGGTTAATTTCATTGTAATTTGATAAACTAATTAAAATATTTTAAAAAAATGGACTGCATAAACTGGTCAGCAGTTGGCTGCTTTGCCACCAACCCAAACTTTCCCACATGGACGGTCGTGTGCGTATCTTGTGGCGGTCCACTGGCTCTATAGTGCGCGTCCGTTTGGAGGTCTGTGACATGAAATTGTTTGGGAAGCCCTGAGCTGAGCGACCATGTGGGCGTGTTTCTCTCGGCCCAACAGCCTCCGCTCTTGTGTGGAGTCCAGAGCGCAAAACGCACTTCTTCTGGAGCGACTGGAGAGCGCAAAAGTAGCAGCTCTCCGACCCTGACGCGCACACCGTCTCCGACTTCGGCGGCCACCCCGAATTCAACTTCACTGAGCGGGAAAAAAAGAGTTTCTTAAAATCTCCCGGCGGCTCCTCCAGCCATGGACGCATCTCGACTCGTTACGCTTTATCTGGGCCTGCTCCTTGTTTTCCTTGGGAATATACCGTGTTTCCAGTCTGCTGCAATCATCTCTCCCTCTGCGCCGAGGAGAAACAGAGGAGCCAGGATCTCCCATCAGGACGGACAAAGGTCATCCAAATTCCTAAAAGACATTTTCGCGTCTTCGCATCCTGTCGTGGGCCATCACAAAGAAGACCTAAAGGACGCTATTGTGCCGCATGAATACATGCTCTCTATATACAGGACATACTCGGCTGCAGAGAAGCTCGGACTAAACGCGAGTTTTTTCCGCTCTTCTAAATCTGCCAACACCATAACAAGTTTTGTGGACAGAGGAACAGGTTGGTTTCAGCCCGCTGCCAGCTCCTTCAGCTCAGTCTTGCATAATTCTGTGGCACAGTATTTTCCTCAGCTGACTGGTCTAATATCCTCCTCTTGTATAGTTATTAATAAAATGTGGCTAAAAACTACAGGAAAACCAGCTCGCAGCGGCAACTTTTACGCACGTTTAAAACGAGACAAAATGGTGTGCAAACGGACTTTTGCGCGCACAAAATATCAATAATGATAAGATTAAGAACAAGAACAGAAAAGTGTTAAAAACCACAGGATACTATGTTGTTCCTGAGCAGTTTCGTGGTTGTATTCGGATTTATTTGACTCACAGCCGGCGAAACATGTAAGCTTTTCCGAGTATTAAATTATATTACACTTAAATTAACCTCTGGGTTACACGACAGTAAAACACTAATTAAGGCGCTCTCTAAATGAAGGCTGTAAATCAGTGTCAGCGCAGGCTGCAAGCTGCTCCCAACCTCCACGTGAATACAGACACAACTTTTTTTCACCTAAATAAGAGAACTCAGTTATTGATTCATTTTAGGTAAGTTCATCTCAAACTCAAACTCAAATTATATGAAATAAGCCCGAACATTTAAAATTCAAGTTTAACCCTCTCAAAATCCGGCGCATGTTAAAAAGTTCAATCTGTTGCCATCATGGTGCCCAGTCAGGCCCACTTATGCTGACAAAGGGAGCTGGGGGCCATGACAGAGCGGGTCGGTGTGAGAAGCAGGTGTTTGGGTCAGTTAACATGTGTAACCAAGTGATTTGACGAGCCTGCGCGGACAAACACAATCTGATAAACACAAACACATCCAGCACACACAAGGGGGCATAAGCCGAGTTAATCTTTGCAGGAGAAATAAAAGCTATCTTTGTTTGCGTCCTCTCCTGCCCGAAACAGTCCGAGCCTCAGCTCTCAGACGCAGACTGCGCGCTGCAAAAAATATCCATCGTTACGAGTTATTATGTCCGGAGAGACGGCTGCTTCACTCACGTTCTTATCTACCTGCTTGGTAAGACGCAGCTGCAATTATTCCCACTGCACATCCACTTTTTTCAAGACTTTCAGTGAAATCAAACCGTAATCCAAGGTTTTCCTAAAAAAGAACCTCAGCTCAAAGGGGGAAAAGCAGCCCTCTCTCACACAGCTACTCGTTTTCAGACAAAAGAGGACGTTTTAAGAATGAATTTAAAGCCAAAAGGGCTCGTCCGTGTGGCCATTTCTTGCAGCGTGAGCCGATTTGATAGGAAAAACGCCTCACTTTCTCCTGTGATTTTGATCTGATGTGTCACTGGCTCTGACCCCGAGCTGGACCCTCTGAGAGCTGCTTGGCATCGAACGGCTGATTGGAGTATTTGAACTCGGTGATCTAATTGAGTGTTCATGTCATAACATATCAAACACTGTCTATTCTCCCATAATGACCCAGCCCGGCCACGATGGGCACATCACCAAAAAACGACGAGGGGGGAAAAAAAATGAAAGAACACTTCCTCCGCTATGAAGTGGCTCGTATTTCTTTTTTTTTTCTTTTTTCTTTTGACTGCAGAACCTCCCTTTGCGACCGCCACTTTAATTACGGTAAATTATTTTTCTTTCCGTTCTTTCAGCTCAAGCGCCTTTTGGTTTCTTTTGGGATTCGTCCCAGCGTCCCCCAAGTGTTGCACTGCATTAACCTGCAGAGTGCACCTCAGCTGAGAGTTATTCAAAGCTTCTCCATCAGGAACTGAAACACACACGGGGGCACCTTTTGACACGTAAAGTAACAGGTTTTTGCGTCTTTCAGGCATTATTCATGCATGTAGGGGCCGGTTTTACTGAGTGCACCTATGATCTACGGCTGCTTTGCTTTTCACACTTTTGTAGGTAAATGAAATTTGCTTATAAAACCAGGCAGGGTGTTTCCTGGAGGTCAGAAAAGGCAAGATCAGAAAAGAATAACCCGAATTTGAAAATTACTTTTGGCACTTGGGGTAACTCATTAAAGCGCAGATGGTGCAGGCCGACCGCCTCTCTCTCTCTCTCTCTCTCTCTCTCTCTCTCTCTCCAGACAGAGGCATGGATGATAAAAAACATGTTTTGCATTTCTTCAAATACAAGCAACAAGGTCAAACAAAAGTGCACTTGAAGTCGTTTTAAGCAAGCAGTAAAATCCACCGCATTCTCCCCGAATTATCCACCGTCAGGCTTCTAACGCGTAATGGAAAAAATGCCTCTTTACATAATAATGAAATTAAGAAAACTTTGTACATTTTTTCAATTGTCAACATGAATATCTCTCAATAGCTCCAACAGCCTTTTCGGTCAGTCAGTCAGTCAGTCAGTCCGTGCAGGCGCTTTTTAAGGGGAATGTTGTCGTTGGCAGGATGGGATGAAATATAAGAGGGGAAGTGCTTTAATGAGGAAGCTGGGAATTCAGAACTGTTAATTATTTGGTGAACTTGTATTCGATTTGTTTGAGGTCTTATAAAAAAAAAAGAATCTTAATGCAGACCATACGCGCAAAGTTACTGAAACGAGCACAAGGTTTCAATCTGCTTTTACTGTTTGACTCTGCAGGGCTCACGGAGGGAAACTGACAACCACATTCAAATATCTCTTTAGAGCAAACTTTTACAAATTATATCACAGGGGTGTTTAGATGCAGGCGTGTCACTTTTATTTTATATTTCTAAAGCAAGTTCACATATTAATGGAGACAATCGACCGAGGCAACGTGCTTTCATTTATTTATTTATTTTTTAAATCACAAAACATTCATCTCAACAAGCAATTCAATTCCGAATTTTTCTTTTCAAACAGATGGATTTTTTTGATATTCAATAGAAAGTTGTTGTTCACCTATCCCAACTAAAATGGACGTTTTTCAAAATCAATTTGCCTGAATTTAATGTCTTATTCTTAATAAATTCTGCCTCCGGATTCCACATGTAGTCAAAGCACTGAAAGCAGCAGCAGGAAAAGCGTCCAAAACAAAAAAGAGAAAATCACCAAACTGTGTTTTAACGACATTAATCGGCCTTTATTTGTTGTTTGCGTTCAGTTTTTCAGAAGAAGAAAAAGATCTAAAAGGAAACAGTAGAAAAGAACTTGTTACAGTGGATTTTCTCTGGAGTGAAACCAGGAAACTGCTCATTGTATCCATACTGTAATATGCTGTGAGCTGACAGTTTGATATACATGATAACACATGCTAAACATAAATCACTTTGATCCAAAATCTATTTAAAACAACGGGGGGAAGAGGCTGGACTCGTCGTTTGATAGATGCAGACCTTTAATGTGTTTAGAAACGCCTTTTCATGCATTGTTATCTTCTCGTCTCATTGGTTCGCCTTGATGCAATATTTGGAGGCCTCCTGGGTCTCCAGCAGGGAATAATGCATTAATTGTGTATTGTTCAGCTGAGTGTACAGTATGTCGTCTTTGGTCCGTTGTGTCTGACAGCAGCCAGGGGCTTTCACATCACTAGGCCCCTTGTTTTTTTTTTCTTTCTTTGCTTTATAACCCTGCAAGAGTTCTCAAAACAGCAACCTAATCACATTTCTGATGTTCTGACTGCTGCTTTGATTTAAGAGCTTACGAGACTGAAAAAGACGGAAAAGTTTACTTCCACTCTGTCAGGGAGCTGGAAATGAATAATTTTTCTGTCATCAAGTGAAATGAAAGCAGAACTATTTTCATTAAAACATGGTGGCTTTGATTAAATCTGGCATTACATTTTCACCAGTTTGGATTGGATTATTCTCACTGCAACATCAAAAACCAATTTTTGTCCTGTGGTTGAATAGCGGATAAATACATTATGTATTGATTTTTTTTCCTTTTTTTTTTTAAGATTGGAATCGTTGTGTGCTTTGCGTTACATGACTTCTACATGGTAATGTGCAACATATTCGCATGAAATGAAATTAAGAAACTTGAACAGCCACAACTTTAGGGCGGAAGCCTTAAAGCAGGCTTTCTAAACTTAACCTACACACATCCTTTAGCATTCAGCATTCAAAGACGTACAATATTTTATTACAAAGAGAAAACAACTGAATCCAATCAAACTGAATCAACTGAATCAAATCAAAGTAAATGAGAGAAGAATGGCTTTATAAGTATAACATAGTCGAGCACTGACTGGATGACCAGCAAAGCTTTTTTTCCAATAATAGACGTGGTGTTAACTGGGAGATTTTTTTCCAAACTGAGGACTTGTCAGCTGTAGTTTGTTTCAGACATTTGAAAAACAAGAGAGAGAGAGAGAGAAGGCCTCTGTGGGAGAATGTGAGTCCCCCTCCCTCCCTTTATCCCTCTGAACACTGTACACCCTAAGTGAATCTGACTGCAATTATTTTCTTCTTTTATCCTTGCAGACGATCTTTTGCACTCTCCTCTGCGAAGACAAAAGTATCTGTTTGATGTCTCAACCCTTTCAGACAAAGAGGAGCTGGTCGGGGCGGAATTAAGGATATTTAGGAGAGCGCCCGGGGATTTGCAGACTTCCCTGCAGACGACGGGTCTGTACGACATCCAGGTCTACCCCTGCCGCTCGGACAGACTGTTGGACTCCAGGTCTCTGGACCCGTTAGACTCCACCAAGGCAGGCTGGGAGGTTTTGGACGTGTGGGAAATGTTTAAAGCACACCAGCACCACTATCATCACCCCTACAATCATCAACACTACCAGCACGGGAACCAGCAGCTCTGCTTCCAGCTCCGCGTCACTCTCGGCAAATCAGACACCGAGGTGGACCTGAGGCAGCTGGGGCTGGACAGGAGCGGCCGGCCCCAGCGGGAGAAGGCCATCCTGGTGGCCTACACCCGCTCCAAGAAGAGGGAGAACCTGTTCAACGAGATGAAGGAGAAGATCAAGTCGAGGAGGTCGGTAGGCGAGAGGGAGGAGGCGGCTGCGGAAGAGGGGGTCTCTCTGAAGGGGGTTAAAGGAGAAGGGCCCCGGCGGCGGCGGAGGACCGCGCTGAGCAACCGACACGGGAAGAGGCATGGGAAGAAATCCAAATCCAGGTGCAGCAAGAAGGCGCTGCATGTGAATTTCAAAGAGCTGGGCTGGGACGACTGGATCATCGCGCCCCTGGATTACGAGGCTTACCACTGCGAGGGGGTGTGTGACTTTCCCCTGAGGTCGCACCTCGAGCCGACCAACCACGCCATCATACAGACGCTCATGAACTCCATGGATCCCAACAGCACGCCTCCCAGCTGCTGCGTCCCCACCAAACTCAGCCCCATCAGCATCCTGTACATAGACTCAGGCAATAACGTGGTGTACAAACAGTACGAGGACATGGTGGTGGAGCAGTGTGGGTGCAGGTAGCGGTCCTTATTCATAACAAAGCTTCGAAAGACAGAAAAATCAAACATTAGTATCGATGGGTCCCAGGTTGAAGATAAAAAGTCCTTATGTCCGAAATGCTTTGACGCATGACGCGCCTTATTCAAAAGGGATGCACGCAAAGGCAAAACCTGCTATTTATTCAGACTCAGTCCAGACACAGTAGTTCACACTCTCTGCCTTAACGTGTTAAGCTTTCACTTCCATCCGTGCAACAAGTTATCACTGATCAAACAGGCTTTTGTTTCCCAGAGAGTGAGACGTGTCCATGTGGCATAAAGAATGGGTACAAGGCGAGATGGGAGCCTATTGAGTGCGACTGTGCACCTGTTCGTGCCGAGGCCAGAGGACAGTGGGCTTTGCCTGTCAGCGCTTTGTTGCAGCTCTGCCGTGTGATCCTGCCAGCCAGGCCGGACTCTTTTGGGTATGTGCACCCAGGCCGTAATTGTCACTGTCCAGCTGGAGTCATTACAGGCCCGAGCAAGTGCCTGTTTGTCAAAAAGGGGTGAATGTCTAATCTACCACAGACACACACACACACACACACATACACACAGACTGGTCTGAAGAGAGGAGATAAGAGGGTGGTGGTATTGCCTTCAAGAGATTTTTGCCTGACTGGAGACCAGTTGAGCGGCGCTGGGAGAGGCGTCGTGCGCCTTTGTGGACAGAAAAGGACACAAAATCAGACTTGTGCCTGACTGGGGCCCTGTTGTAAAAAAAGAAAAAAAAAAGAAAAAAAAGAAAAAAAAAAGGAAAAAAGCACACATAACTGAAGCGAACCCTTTGCTCAGAAGTCTGCATCTTTAAGAAATGCACTTCCACAACTGACTGCGCCAAGGACGTGCGGTCAGCCAGAGAGTATGTCTTCTCTGATGACAAAAATATAAGAAAAAAAAAGACTCGCAAACGAGACGATATTTAAATGCACATTAGCTTTGAATGCACTGCTGTTCATTATTATTTTGAGCTGTAAATATTTGTACAGATGAGAACTTTACAAAGTGCAACGAATGAAGAAATGAGAAAACGGCATTTCTTTGTAAATATACTAAATGCACTCAAATCGGTATAATTTCTATTCTATAATTATTTTATTATTTGTGATGTACAGAGTTTCATGATAATCATATATTTCTTACATTGATAAGAGTAATTTAATGTGTATTCGATATTTTTTGCAGAGGGTGGAAAATACCATTATTAATGTCTACCTCATAATTGCATATAGGATCTGAGTTTTGAGGTGCATTCAGTTAGAGTGTAAAGAGCTTTTACAATGATATATAAGATCATTTATATACATATATTACTGGATAATATTCCACACCATTACTGTACAAATAAAATTCCAAACAAAGTCTGCTACTTCTGATGATTAATGCAACCTTTTTTGCCTTCATTTCTTTTATTTGAAGTGTTTCAAAGAGTCTGACTTCCCTAAATGAAAATATATTCTTAAATTACACTAACAATTTAAAACACAAGGTTTAAGATCATACTGAATGACATTTTAAGGAAAGATAAGAAAGAAATCCTGCATTGTGGCAATTCTGGACTCTTCCATGTAGTCATATAAACGTTTTAAGTTCAAGTCTTATTCTGTTTTTTTTTTTCCAAATCACATCAACACTAGAAGTCCCCATGAGGATGTGTAATGTGTAGAGTGCATATGGAGTACATATACCTTCAGGTATGCTAGCTAATCTATTCTTCCCCTTTGTAAACAGTCTCTCATCATAGACAACAAATGTCATTATTCAGGCCCTGGCTGGCTCAGGATTGCACCACAAAAGGCATATAACCATATGGTGACCATCCAAGTAGAAGGAAATCCACTGACTGACTGTCACTGATATGGCACTGAATGTACAAACTCCAGCTATTTCCCAATGAATTAGCCCGCCTGGGTCAAGTTTACTTAACACTTTAATGTTTCCCAATCTCTGCATGAAAAAGTTTGAAAGAAGGGATTGCTTCCATATAGGCTATCGACCTTGGCCTGGAAACAATTAGGAAATTGCTTTGAAATGTTATATGTTGTCCAGGCTCTTGTACAGTATCATGTCACTCCCCACATGTTTGCTAGGGGGAAACAGAGGATGCTAAGTGCACTCTTTAGCGGTCGCTGCAAATGACTGACACAACACAACATTCCCCTGAGTATAACCAAATGGCCCTCCGGGCTATAAGTCTAGAACTCCATCACCGGGGTGCTACCATGAGCCATGCTGCTCACAAGTTCACTGTGGGAGATACTGTGCACCACCATGAGTCTTTGCAGCCGATTCTGGATTAGAATGTTGCACAATCAAGTTTAAATTTTTAAGCAACTTCATGGTAACTTGTGGGATAAACTTTGACTTTTTGATTTATATTTATTTGACAAGTTCTCTGGTCTGGTGGGCACTGGCCTGGAGGTGAGACTGAATGTTAAGGGAACAGTTAAATGGTGATGAAAGGGAAAGGAATGCTTTGTTTACCCGCTTCAATCCCTCACTCTCAAGTTAAATGTTCCTATAAAGTTCTTCATCACAACTGACTTATTGTCCCTGCACTGAACACTGAGGCAGAGAGAGCAAAAAAAGTTATGTTTATTTGAAACTGGGTTCTAATATATTAGTCTAAGCAAACTGAAATCTGCGAAGAGAGGGGTCCTTTTCATCAGAAACACAAATAGTCTTGACACCCCACATCTGTGTGTGGAGGCTCCTCTTCAGACATCACTAAGGCTGCATAACTGAAGATCTACTAGGTGTTGCTCTGAGTGGAAAGCCCGGGAGCCTCTCCAAGAAGACAAGAAAAAGAAAAAAAAAAAAAACAACAAAACGTCTTGGCTCATATGGAGACATAAATGTTCTGCATGCTTAACCTCCCCGTTATCAGTTATGTCCTCATCAGTGACAGGAAAGGCATAAATCATCCCAATCTTTCAGACAGCAAGGACCTCTAAGCAAGCAGAAATTTGTTTAACAGGCATTAAGCAGCATTGGAAAATTTATTGTGAGGACTTAGCTCTTGTGCTTTGATTTGCTCAATGGATACAATTTCAATGAAGAGAAGGGAAGAGAAAAACGAGCTCTGAAGCTGCCAAGGTCTGACTTTTAACTGCTACTGATAAAATCCAGGAATAATTTATTTATTTTTCAGCTACTCTTTCGCTCCTCACAGTATTTGTTTTATTGTTGCCTCTAGAGGGGTCCCTCCTTCTCTGGTTTCTTCTAGTTCCCAGCATTATGGTTTGCAGATACCATAGTTCCTTGACACCTTTCTTCAGCCAAGAACACAGGCAAGGTGGTGTTTGTCTGCACTAAACAGATACAGAATAAAATATGCTGACAAACTTACCCTTCTACAGCCGTATGCGCACAGCATTACAGAATGTGTCTCTCTGTTTGTATTTTTGTGTGTTTGTGTCAGTCTGCATGAGTGGACAGAAGGGCTACAGCATACACAGATGGACAGATGAGTGGTGCAGGGGAGCAGCAGATGCCTGAGGTGACCCCTACTGCCGCCTTTCATTGAACCACTGGCTTCAACACAAAGGCAGGGGCGGCCCCAAACATTAAATACACTTGCCTGTGCCTTAATGCCAGAGGTCACTACTGTTTTTCTCCTCCTGCTGTCCATTTTTCAAAAAACTTTTTTAACTTAAAGATGTGTTTTGTTAAAATTTGATGTCATTTGCTGCACGAGAACCAAAACTGTAAAAATGTGTTGTTTAACAGAGGAGTGGTTGGTTGAATTTGGCAGGTGCTGTTTAAGTGGAGACAGATAATAAACCCTGGACAGAGCAGCCACAGTGTAACAAAAGACTAGGGTGTTCGAACGGGGCATCTGCCCGTCTCTCCTCTGTAGTCCTGCAGAAAGCCATCCCTCCCTCCTGTCAGACCATACGGTGACAGGAAGAGAGCAGACACCTCCACCTCACCACAGATAACCTGCTAATTGCATTAAACTCACTCCCAACTGGGCTTTTGAAATGTGAGGATGAAGCTAATGTGATTGATTTCAGCAGCAGCAGAAGCTTTACTTTTCACATGCATTTTTAAATCTGGGAAAAATCTTTGCATTCAGTGCATTTGCGAAGTCAGGAAAGGGCAAAAACTGAAGTAAAATTGATAGATCTGCTTGGGGTACCTGTCCAGAGAAGCCCGCTTTTGTTCTGTTTATTTTCCAAAGGAATGTCTGAGGGTGCCCTTTCACCCCTCCTCATCCATTTACTGCCCCTGGTCTATGTTACAGATGGTGACCTGGGTCCTCACCATCCCCAATTGACAAGAACACCTTCTGATTCTCCAGCAAATCTCTGCAAAAAGAAGGCTTGCCTTTTTGTATGCTCGCAGTTCATCTTTTTTTGTGTCTCTGTGTGTTAGTGTGAGGGTCTGAATGAGCTTGAGCCAAAAGTAAATTTACTCAGTTAACTCTGACAATGCTTATGTTTGGGAGCAAGGCAAGGACATGACCTCCCTACCAATTCACATCCGCAGAGGCTTGTGGAGGGGAGAGGGAGGGTCATTGACCAACCAGGGCCAGACAATGGCATTCACTGGTGTGAACACTTAGTCCATGCACAAATTAGACCAACCAAAATGAGTGCTCTGATTTGCAATGTCAAAGGAAAAGGCAGAATTAATAAGTAAAGCAGCACCAGAGTACCACAGAATAGCCTTTGTGACTTAAAAGTAACAGAACACCCAAAATCTCAGTTGACAATGCCATTCTTTTTCTCCTGAACTATCCTCGATCAATGCACATTAGCTTTCTCGGCCAGATACGTAAAACATACCCAAATTTAAAGAAGGACCTGGGTGGTAAAAAGAGGCTTTGGTTCTGAATTGTAAAACGAGACATATAAGCAAACAAACATGGGTCAGGGGCAATGAGGCAGCAAGACAAGGATCTGACTTTGGGGGGGGTGATGGTGGGGTGGAGTTTGGTGGGGTGCAGGAGGACTTGATGGACAACTCCACAAGTCGGCAGAGGCAGAGCTTTCACTTAAAAATGGTGCCTGGCCTATCTCAAAAGGTCAGAGCCCAGAACACTAACACACTACATTAATCATGAGAGGCTGCAGCTTACCTGTCTAGCGTTTCAGCCGTGCCGTACAGTTAACCTCAATTATACTTGATTACGAGGTGTGGAAGACACCGGGCTCAGGCTGGGCCATGCAAAAGATCAGGCATCAATAATGCAATTTCAGATTAAATGTGCCTGTCTGTCACTGTACATGATCGACAGGGTGTTTTTTTTGTAGAACAGGGTCAATGAACAGGTAAACATGGAGGTCTATCCAATATTGTTCACTCTGTGCATCTTGTAAGATCTTTACTTCTTAGCTGGAATGAAACACCAGCATATGCATATACATACGTATGAATATGAGATATCAACACATACACCAGAATGTTATGTGGTGTACCAAAGAGTGCTAAAGGCTTCATGCTGTCCCAGCCCCCCTCTTAGTAATTGCCCCATTATGTGTTGGTGGTGGATGGAGCCATTACAGATGTTTTATGACGGGGCCATTTTCATTTTGTCTTCCCAAGGAGGGACAGATTTATGGTGCAAGGCAGTCTTCCATTCTGGGGTAAAAAAAAATAAAACAAAAAAAACTCATCTCAGCATTTCCTAATGCACACACATACGCACAATTGCATGTTTGTTTGTGTTTACACACACTGAAACAGGATTGCATATGAATTTACTGCTTTATCTTTTATACGACTGTCACAACTGAGAGCCTGACGTGCCCTTCATTCGCCCAGCTCACTGCAGCGCCCACGGCTGTGAGCGAGGCTGTTGGCAGCAGCCTGTGAGATGAATAAATGTTTGATGGCCCCGTGGAACAAGGCACGCTTCCAGGATGGTCGTCAGTCTGTTCCCCAGTGGGGGGAGTCCCTGGTCTGCAGGGAAGCTGCAGGCCTCGAGTAAAACCAAGTCTGACACTTTCTCACCAAATGTTATCCTACTAAAAGGAACCATCATAAAGAGCAAAGTAAACACCAGTTAGCTTTTCAGAATTAATATCTTTTAGCTTGCAGTGAAGTGTTTGAAGTGCTGAGGACTCTTTGGCTGTGTGGTTTCTTTCCAGAGGCTGTTTTGGTGTGGTTCCCCAGAGTTCTCGTTTGGAAATCAAATCTTTAGCTGTGTAGCATTTATGCCAAGTAAAATATTGGTCATAAATTGGTGCCTGAATAGGCAGTCTAATTACAGGGCTGTGGTCTGAAAATTTACCCTGCAACTCATGGCTACAATTATTAAGGTTAACAATAGGGACACTGGGGTAGAGATTGCAAAGCTTCAAAGAGATCAACTTATTGTATGACTCATTTAATCGGCACAGGGAGACATTCGGAAACTGGAGTAGGGCCCTGTCTGTGTCAGAAATGGTTTTCCTTTTGTGCGCTAAAGTTGTCAGGTACAAGTCTTCTAACAAACAAGGTCAGCAGAGGAACACTCATTATTAATCATTTGCCAGAGTAGCACAAAGAGAGCTAAAGAGACTAGATAGCCCAGAGGACCCAGGGGTTTGTGACTGAAACACTGCCTCATCATGTTACACACACTGTGATATTTCTGACACCTCCTACCTGCCCATCCACGATTGATTTTGTCATTGTGATGGACACCTCAGACAAGATGCCCTTGTCTTCTCATTCCTGAATTTGTCACCATTTGACTTTTACTGAAAATCCCACGGCTGTGGCTCCAAACATCAATTTTCTACTGCAGCTGTTTGAACTACATCAGGAAATCCGACCTGGGTAGAAATCTCAGTGCATGGATGTGGAGTTGAGTGAATGATATATGGCTGACCATGTCCGAGGTTAGTTTCTGTCAATTCTCTCAAATACCGCTCTTTATTCACTACAACATAAATTCTCCTGCTCTGGCATGAGGAATGGAGTGAGGTTTGTTTGACCAGATGTAACTTTATCAGGGACTCTCTCTCCCCTGCTATTCTTGCGTCTCTCACATCTCTTAGCTCAGGCACAAAAAAGTGAGCTCTCACACAATATTTCTGTTTGCCGTAGTCTGACCTCTTTGTGAACTGCGGTAAAGTGAAAGGCACTTTCAGCCGAGGGGAATCGGATGGCAGTAACCATATGCCTTTCAACTGATACAAAGGTGGGAAAGGGGGAGGCCAGGGGTGTGTGTGTGTGTGTGTTGGGTGGGGGGTTGCATGCTAGGGTGAAAAGGAAAGTGCCGTGCTGCATCTTTTTGTGTTGGTAAAGTGGTGGCGGTTTAGGGTTGGGGGAATTCGGGGGAGGAGAAGGGGTGGTGGTGGTGGTGGTGGTGTTGGCTGGATGTGGTGCTGAACTCAAGGCAACGTCCGGCTGACTGACTGTTGAGATGGAGCCCTCTTATGGATGAGTGCAATGAGTAAACAGCATTCCTTTCTCTGTGTCTGACCCTCTCTGCCTCCTATTTTTGTCTCTCTTTCTCATCTTTCTTTATTAAAGTCTGTCTATATTAGCAAAGCACTTCACATCCCAGTTTGTATCTGCTGTCTGCTACAGCCACTCTTCATCTGACCTCTGGCTGACCACAAGGGGTCAGATGAAGAATTAGAAGATTAACAATTTTGATTGAAATAAAGTGAAATATAGTTTATTTTTTTTCTGGCACTGCACACATAATTCCATTCTTGTTGGAATATTATATTAATACAGGTGGTCTGTCCAACAATACAACGTTCTCCCAACTCCCCACCACAAATTCTCCCCATGGCATATGTGTTGGGTGAACCATTAGTTGTGAAAGACTGAAAGAATGCAAAACTGATCCAAACAGTCATAATGGGGGGTATACAGACTTTACCGAGTGGATGGAAAAAGACAGAATCTCCCTCTTATTGAGTGGTTCATAAGACTTGGAAAAGTGGCCACATTATCAGCTTTGTTATTATACATTGTTCATCAATTCATATTACATTAGTGACAGTCACTGAAAATAGCCATAAGTGTTTGATTACTTTATCATCGAACCTAAAGAGGACCAACACTAGTCAACGTTAGCTTTGTACTTGCATCTCTGGTCCTCTGTTGGACACCTGAACTAAACCCCAACAAGGTTTCCCCTAACCTCAGGTAAATGAGGTAAAAGCTTGGGACTCTTGGTCCCCCTGATCATAAGACTCTGTGGCAATGGTGGAGTGAACGTCATTGCTATCCACATGCTACAAAGTGGACCGTGCAACAGGCCTCCACACAACAGTTTGGCCGCACCTCGACTCCACACACCACATTTCTTTATGTACTCTGGTAAAAATATTATGAAATGGATATTTCATTGGATTACACGTATCCAAGCCAAAAACCACGAAGCTGCCATTTGAGATGTCATGGATTCACTGTATTTGCCCATGTGAATGTCTAATGTCTCCACTCAGGGGACATAATAAAACTTCCAGGAAAAACTAGAGTCATCATAATAATGTCCTGTCTCCCTCCCTTTGGCATAAAACTTCTCATGTTTGTCTTGAATTCTAGTGTTTTTACATGTTGAAGTTTAATCAGTTCCCTCTTGCTACCATTTGGAGTCGCCAACATTCAGAGTGACAGAGCAGTAATGTCAACAAGATACAGCCAGTGATGTGATGTCTGGCCATGCATTAGGGCTGCACTGTCACACAAAAAGTGGCTGGTTCTCAACACAAACACCAATACTGTGAGTGTGAGATCGCTACAAGAAAAGTCTCTTAATTTTCCATCTCCAGAGGTCAACGGTCAGGCACAACTACAGAAGAGTTGATCTGGAGTTAAGAAGCATTGAACACATGTCACAAAATGACCTTAGCACCGAAAGGTTCACTCCACAGATTTTGGGTATCAAAAAGCAAATTTTCACATTCACTTAAATTTGACAGCTGGACCAGTGTAGTGACTGAAGCTTGTTAGCAATGTGCACACTGAGTCTATTTTTGTTGGCATAACTCAGACATAAATTAATAATTTTAACTTTAGATTGTGGGAAACCGAAACAAATATTTGCACCCAGTTAATACAAAAGCCTGGCACACATGCTTTATCAGTTTGAAATAATAGTCACTATAAAGCTGATACACACACACACACATCTTCAAATGATTTGCTGCGTTATTAGCATACAATCAGTAATCTCTGTGCATGGTTACAGTAGATATATGTTTAGTAGGAAAGGAGGACAGACAGGAAGAAGGTTTGTTACAGAAGCGACATTAATCTATTCCTCTCGGCGCTCTTTGAAGAGCAGCAGCAGCTATGACAGGATAAATGTTTCCAGAGATGTCACATTTCCACAAAATCTAAAAAGGCTCTTGCGAGCACTCATCCTTTCATGTTTGATTGTGTGTTGGAGATCCTATGATAAACAGACGAGGGTGGTGGTTGGAGAGGAAAGGGGGTTGGGTGGAGAGGGGCTGTGGATGGGAACCTACTCCACTGCTCAGCCTGCTTTGCTGCCGGATCCAGATGCTTTTGAAAATTACCTCTTTGTCTACTTCAGAGAGGTTCAAATGCAAGTCTTGAATTAAGATCCAGGCTTTCTCTTTAGACTTCTAGGATTGCAGGGTTTTTGCAATGAATCTGATTAATCTAGGACAAACTATTTCATCCACCCCTGTCACTTGTGCACTTATTGGCCCAAAAAATGCATATCCACCCTCAGACAGACACTGAACAGATGCTGCAGTGCTGCTGTGAACCATTAAGCATGTGAGATGTAGCTCATGAACCTCAAATTGAAGCACAACTGGGCAGAGCAGGTACATTTAACACCACATGTCCTGTGGAAGCCAAATGCGCACTTCCTGTGAGATTTGGAAATGACTTTAAATAACGAGTAGAAATGCTTGATCATCATGCTGAAATATGTTGGCCGAACACAGACGCACGCACAAACACACACACTCTTCCTGCCTGTCTCCATCTCTCTCCTTCTCATTCCTCCAAGGCTTTGTGTCCCTGTTTGTCAGTCCCGTCTCGACGTCTTTTCCAGCGCTGCTCAAGTGTTTTGTGTCTCAACACTCTGTTAGAGAGTCGTAAAATTCTTGTGGAGAAAACAGAGCACTTCCAGCTGAACTCTGGAGAAGAGGCAGTAAAGAGAATGTAAACTGAAGCAAATAAATGGAAGGGGGAGGGGGTGATGTCCTCATAAAATAAAATAATAAAAATACCAGAACAGTAGTGAAACATCTTTTTTTAAAAAAAAATAAAACCTCTTAACAGGCATGTGCATTGATGGACACAGTTTCATGACAGAGTGCCATTCACTTCTCTAAGACTGCAATTCAATTGCGCCAGCGCCTCCCTACAGGCTATGATCCATAGTCTATGAATGAAAACTCCTGCTCTCCCAAGACTGATGCTCTCTGCATGAAACTTTAACCTCTGGGGACATGAGACTGCCTTCCATTACATTTAGCTTATGTAGAAAGAGCACTCTGGCATGCACAGATGCAAAGCATTTGCACACATAATCCTCCACCTCTGGGGAAGTTGGTGGCAGTCTTCTCATGGTCTGAGGATGGTGCGGTCACAGATCTCCTGGTGAGTTTGGTATGAGCCATTAGGAAGGGAAGAACGATGAGAGAGGAGCAGGAGGAGGAGGAGGAAGAGGTGGAGCAGGAGGGCATTCCTGATTTCCAGCCAGGCTGATCGGCAAAAGCCTGCTCCTCACCTGTCCTGCAGAGGCAATGCTCTCTGCAGCCAGCAGGGTGTCCAGCGACTGGCTCATCTCGTTAGTGTGGAGAGGAGGGGACAAGTGAGGGTGAAATTGAGAAAATGAGGTTGGGAATGCAGAGTTAGTTTGTTCTCAAGCCTGCAGTCTGTTTGGTCTGGTGCTTTGGTTTATGTCAGGGGAGGAGTTGCGTCAATGCATCATTTCAATACATCCAACACAGCAAAATTACTCAAGAACCATAACTCATCACCAAAAGCCATGTGAGAGACAATACTTCCTTCACTACCCAACAGTTTGGAACATGAAAAGACTTTATTTCGGGCTAAAACCTTGACACATAATTCATAGCATGCTTAACGCGTAATGTACAGTGCTACCAGATACTGGGTGGGATCATTAGTGGATCAGAAACCAGATTCTGGACAAGGTATCAGTCCAGTTGTGTTTTGAAACAAACCAAACAGTCAGGCAGAAACACTTACTTTTTTTAAATAAGAATTTTTTAAAACTTCGTATTAAATCCTCATTCTTTGGTTCACACAGAAAAAAAATAAAAATAAAATTAATAATTATTATATTCATATCTTTTCCTTTCAAGTATATTTTATATTCTTGGCCCCGACCTTGTTAAAAACAAATATGAAGAAAATTATCAATGTAATTTTTTTTCCCAATGTGTCATATATTTGAATTAAAAAAATGGTAATGACCACAAAGTATTATTACAAGGTCAGATAAGGAAATTTAAGGTTTTATAAAAACACATTCACAGACAAAGAATTCCACAGTTTGTTATTCCACACAATGATGTTATGAACAAACTGTTACAAAAGTTTAATGACATAAATCTAAACAGATTTAGTTGTGGTTTTGGAGACATAGCGCTGCTTAAAAAGCACTGCGGAAACCAATCACATATGTAGAGAAAATGACCCATTGTATTTTTCCATGTTTTACAGCTGAGACCTCAAACCGAATAACGTAATGCATCATGTTCTGTTGCAGACCTTCATGTCATCAGTTCAAAATCACGTCTATTAATTCTCATACAGTTAGGGAAAGTGATGAAGTATCATGGTGACACAACAATGTTAAGTTTGTGTCCATTAAGGAGGACTCAGGGTCTCTAGGACTCCAACCACAATAATTAAATACATTAGATCAGAAACAGTGTTCATAAGTACTGTAGTGTGTTGCCTTTGGTATTTGTAACTTGCAGATAGATGGTGGAATTTACTACGACTGCATGTTTTAATATTTTTGTTGTCCGTCTTTTTCCTATGCCTCTATTTTTGCATTTAGCGTTTCAAAAGATTAGACTCACTGAGCAAAATTTAAGTTCACCTGCATATATCTGGAGTGTGGGAACAAACTGGATCACCTGCAGGAAGGCTACACAAACACACACACAACACATGCACAATCCACACACACAGCACCAGCGCTGAGTTTCAAACTGTCCCCTCAAAAATATTCTCCCCACTGCATAATGTAATGGTTTGTCCTTGTCTAAAGACGAGAGCCCCCTGATAGCCATAATATACAGTCAGCCATGACTCTTTGGCTTCAGTTCCTGGACTCAAACTGAACTTGAGTGCATCTGTGCACAGTAAACTTTTCTGTTTTCTGTTTAGTCTGGCTGCAACATTCTACTAAAAGGTTTTGAAACTTGCCTCTCTAGAAAAAAGAGAAGAAAAACGCACTTCCCTTAGACTGGGAACCTCATCCAAAAGCTGTCCAACTGGTTGAGAATGTAGAGAAAAGTACAGAATGAAATAGCGGAGAAAGGCATTGCATCTGTTAATTTGTGTCAATAAATGCATGAATTTACAGACATGTCAATTTTATGAGCCTCTGGCCAGAGTGCCAACACTTTCCACTAACAGAGAGTTGGCCAAATAAAATGGCTCAACTCTTTATGATTGACTGCTCACAGGAACAACAGTTAAGGTTTGGCATACTGCGTCTGCCTACCTAAAACAATTTTTATAGTGTGTGTGTGTGTGTGTGTGTGTGTGTGTGTAGGCACATTTTATACTATTTTCAACATCTGCTCAGAGTGAGAGCAACGCAGTTTAGTTTTTTTTATACATGGGCAATTCAGATGCACAAGTTTCCACACAAATTTCAGATTTCACTTCTCCTCTCAAAATGAAACAACTTATTAAACTTTGAGATCTGTGCTTGTAAAGAAAATTACATGAGCTATTTGAAATCGATAACACACACCCCCTGAGCCCAGAGCAGAAACGAGCGGGACTGTTGTGGTCTGCTGTTTGCTGATTTATTGCCCTTATATACTACTGTGTGTACTTAACTTGCCTTGGAAAACATGTGGATAGAAGTTACAGCTCCTCTCTTTTTTTTTTTTCCCTCTCACACAGACCACATTGTGCTCTTCTCCAATCGTATCGCAGGCTTTGCGATGTCATTTGAGGTGGGAACCCTTGTAGGAGGGCCTGAAGTGAGGGTGGGTGGGAGTTAGTCCTTAGCCAGGCTCTAGGCTGAATAAATAAACCCGGAAACATTAAAAGGCCTTTTCCCCTTCACCTTTGAACTTGTGCATTAGATTGTGTAAACATACATCTAGACGTTTAGACACAGCTTGTTCTGACACTGTGCTACACGCTCCAACAGTTCTTCCTCCTCTGAAACTGCAGATCTTCCCTCTGGTTTGTCTGTGTGGGAGTGCAAACGGTCAGGAACAAAAGCGGTAGCAAATATTTGGAGGAGGAAAGGTGAAAAGTAACTTCTTTTTTTTTTCTGTCAAATGAGATCCAACAGCCACTTCATCGTACACAAAAGAGATTCTAAATCTTTTTGGCTTGTGACCACTTCATTTAAAGCAATATCTAGTTGTAGCTCCTTGTCACCTGTGGCATGTGTCATTTCATGCCATTTCAACCAAAAAGTGATTTTCCTACTTAAAGTTAAATGAAAAATGAAAGATTAGTAGAAAGTCTGAAAAAATACACATAACTTAGGTTTGTGTAGCAGAAACATAATACGTTTCTGAAGATACAGCTCGCTGTATCTTCCTTGTTTTCTGCAAATTAGACACACAGCGTGCGAGTCACTAAAATCAAGAAAAAAATAAACTTCATTTTAAAAAATAATGGACACAATGAATTTTATAAGAAGCAAGTGGAGACAATATCACCGTACAAGCACATTCTCTCTAGCATTGTAATAACTGCAAGGGTGACGTGATTATAGTTTTGTCCTGCACGACAAAGCACAGTAAGGTTGGCTGACCTTGCTGAGGAGCTGGAAGCGGTGCACTTGCCATCTGAATGCTTTAATGTGAAGCAGCAGCAGCTACACATTAGTAGTAACTTAATAAAGTTCTGAAACATCTGTAGAAGAGTGAACAGTAACAGTGAGGCTGATACCAATGAGATCACATTGCAAATAGTAACACTTTCTACTGCACTGTTTCCTGTGATGCACTTGTGTGTTGGTAGGAAAATTTAATACAGCATGGAAGTGGCAGACTCCGCCACTGTCAGCAAAAGTACTTTATAGACAGGTAATTTGAGGTTATTACAGAAGGTAAAAATGGTAAAATCTGGAGAAAAAAAATGTAAGGACTAAATTACAGAAAAAAGTGACGAGATTAAAAGATTACTTTACAATGTACATAGAGAAATGCATACGAACATGCTTGGATGAAATTTTAAATACAATTTGATGGCATGTTTTCTTGTAAGGTCGTTTTGGTCTCTCTTTAGGTTAGACACAGGCATTTCAGCAGTGCCATATTTAAGTAGGCAGAGGAGGTTACCATGGTGTACTTCTGAAGAACTACCTGGGTGGGCAGGGATGACAGGAGTTTGGGCAGTCAGCATGCACACACTTACACACACACTGGGCTAAAAGAGGAGAAAGAGACTGTGGCTGTGAGTGGGAAAGTGTCTGAGCTTACCACAGATGAGCTTGTAGGAGTCATGTTCTTATCTCTAGAGTATGACTATTCAAATATTAAAATATTAAAAAACAAAAAACACACTGAGTAACCTATGTTAAGGGATTTATTGTTATCAAACCTATCAAACTCAAGTGTAGTACAAGGAGTTTTTAAGTTTCATGCTGACGTCTCTATATGACTAACATAAGCAAATTAGATCATCATCAAGAAGATTAGCTGTCTCCATATAGTCATCTATAATGCCTGTCATTGCCTGTCACTGACAAAACAATTTATGGCACACAGACCGGGAGAGCGTTTGTTTTCCCAAGCAATGTTTGGCAGTATGGTAGCCAGTTAAGCGAGAACAGGAGGAGGAGATTTTTCTTTGGAGAGCTGCGTTTGGACGTTATATTTTGTGGTCATTGCTGATTCGGGGCATCAAGAAATAGAAAATAATTGACTGAAGAATAAATAAATAAGCAGCAGTGAAGCATGGCTGAAAACATGAGTCAGCCTTGGTCAGTCATTCAACAGATGAGAGAATTGCAGGATTTGAAAGGGTTTTAAACTGATCCTGAATTGACCCTCCTCCTCCCACAGAAGGATGTGGGGCCTCCAAAATCAATGCAAATCAAGGTCCCTTGTTGATGGAACAAGATCACTCTGAAGTCAAAAACTACACAAATGAAGTCGGGCAAAAAAAAAAAAAACAAACAAAAAAAACAAAACAAGAAAAACCAAACAAACAAATAAACAAACACTGATTAACTTGAAATTCCACTATTAAAATGTACCTGCACTGGCAGCTCAAACCTCCAAAGGTTCATTTTCTCATTTGTTTGTTCTCAACCAATAACGCTTGTCTCAAGCGTGTGTACAGTATGTGCCTGTCTGTGTATGTGTGTGTTCATGCCTGATGGTGTGTGTCAGCGTGTTTGTGTGCATATGACCCGCATTATCCTGCTTTACTTTTGTTACACAGTCCTCTAGGTTTTTTGACTCAGGAGCTGGAGCCCTGAGGCAGACAGCGGGGGTTCCATACTTAGTTTCCTGTAAAAAATACCTCCGCACTCCACATCCTAATTAATGTGAAGGGCATGCCCAAGATCCCTATAAAATCATACAAGACTATACTAATTTCCTGGTAGCTTGCTCGCTACATGTGCTTCTTGTTCCTCAGCATAAGAGTTTCCTTCCCTGAAAACCCCATGAAGATTTATACACCACCAGCCCTGCTCCCACCACTTTTCGTTCTTCTCTTTTGTAGTGTTTTACCTCAATACGATTTGTACTCTATAGCTTGATGCTGAGAGATCAGACCTTGTGTCCCTTTTACTTGGAAAGAAAACATTAAGATCTCATGAAAAGGGACTGTCAGGGCAACAGAAGAAACACATGGTGTCTGTGGGCTGAATGAGGAGCTGGCTTAAATCATTTGGCTTGGAAATGAGAACAGAGGTTTTCTGGTGTGTGTTTCTTGGATGTATGTATGTGTGTGAGTGTTGCTGAACGTGAGGTTGTGTAGGTGAATTGGCACTGAGGTATAGGAGGCCCAAAAACAGGCTTATTGAAAATTATAAAGAAACACAGACTGATTGCATGCACGGCTGCACCCCAACACTCAGAAGCAGTAACAAAGCCTTCTGTCTGAAACATAACAGATCCCCCTGAACATACACACACACACACACACCTTCAGGCAAACACAGACATGAGCACTTACACAAAGCATGCATACTATCCTCTCGTTTTCTATATGTATCTGTTGTACGGGTGTCAGTGGACAATCGTTCCATTTTCTTGGTATGAGCATGCTTATCAAAGATGCTTGTGATCCAGTGTGATAGACTAATGACAGACTAACTAATTTTATTTTTTTTCCAATTAACAATAGAAATGATCAATATTATTGTTGTATGCACTGTAAATAAGTAATGCTTTTGTTCACCTGAAAAGCTAGAATACATTTCACATTTATATGGTGCATGTTTAGATTGTTAATAAACTTTCAGGTGAAGAGGTGTAAAAGGAAGCAAGAGCAAACCGCATGCTGGGAATTTCAAGCCCTTGATAACATGCATTATGTCTGTAAAGTGTAATGTCATTGGGCCTCAGCTTCCTCTTGATTGGAGGTAGTGTCAGTGAAGCAGGTTAAGTCATTTCCCCGCTGATGCCTACAACACCATTGCTCTAGTAATTCCATTAAAACTCTTTCTGACTGCAGCTTTAGAAAAAACAACAACTTTAAAACAACAGGACATTAAATGGTTTGCCGGTTCCAGGTTCCTTGTGAAGGACTGAATATGGTAGGCTAGTGACCAACATTTGCTCATAGGTTTTGCTTTTATGGAAGCCGGGATGAATCATCCCCACTCACTGAAGTCCTTTACACAGACCAGGTCCCAGGTCAAGGAATGTCTGTGAGTCACTGCCGCTCATCGGACAACTGTCTACGGCTCGCCTGCAGCTTCTCTCCCTGATCACTCCCTGGAGACCCATTCAATCAAACCCCCATATATTTTGTAATTAACTTTAACTGATGACTTTATGCAATAGTTGTGTTTTACTGTCTCTTTTAAATGCCATTTATCATCCTCTAGGTTTGGAGGTTCGAAACTGAGACCCTCCCCTCGGCTAAGCGAGTCAGGTCCAACTAAATCTCCTCTGAGCCGTGACCCTGCTACCCCCACAGTTTCACCACTAACAACACCACACCAATCCCAACCTCTTTCTTTCTCTCAGAGTGTCTTATGACTGACCAAGACAGTTTTATTAGCCTTTGACTAACCCAACAGGAAAGGGGGAGCTTTTTCAGGGTCTTAACAAACACACTGGCAGTCAAGGAAACAACTGGCAGAAACAAGGAGATTTTCACAAGGAGACCGATGACGGACCAGAGGGATGATTGATAAACAAACTGCTGGGAGGGGGTGAAGGTGTTGTGAGGTCAGCCGACATGAGGAAACAGTGACTTGACTGGATGGCAGGAAAAGGTAGAGATGCACCCCACAAAATTGTTTTCAGAATGGAAATTGTTTCTACCACTCCACTTAGCTAGAAGCAAGGTCAGACTCTAGACTTTAATGTAAAGTGTTTTTTCAGTTTATTTTTGATGTGAGCACAGTGTACTCCTCATTTATTATCTTTCAAAAACATTGATCTTCAACAACAAAAAAATTAAGAAAACACCAAAGCATTTTCTAGAGTTATGAAGAAGGCAAATGTCCAATACGTGTCTGTTATTTCCATACAAAGACAGAGCCGACTTTACATGCCGATGTTATTCTACACAAGTACTTGAGCCAGACAATAACTATTGCTGCCAAGCTGGCTGCTGCTTTTACCAGTTTGTCCCCAGATGTCTGGGCGAGCGATGCGAGTCCCTGAATATCCTTTTTTATCCTCTTTCCTTTCCAGGTGCTATTGGAGGTACACAAAACGACCGGGGCCAGGCAGCATATGGAGTAAGAGCACTGACGAGCCTGCACGCAGTCAAAGGTTAGATGTTCCAGAGGCCTTTAATCAAGAAATGTTCTCAATTTCCTCCCTCCGTGTTCCTCTTCTTGACCTCTGGTCCTCATAGTAAGGCAAGACGTGTACTGTAACACCCAAGACAACGCAACTCTTTAATCTTTTGCTCCTCATTAGAATTACTAATATGTATGTGGTTGACAAAAGGTGTGTGACTGCCTGCATGTGTGTGCACAAGTCTGTGCATACACTCTCATACATGTGCACGCGTGCGTGTGTGTGTCTCCACTTGGCTGAGAAGAAAGCAAATACTTGAATAACAGCCTAATAAATATCAAGGGTAGGTTTATTGGTTTTGAAGCATATTTGCCGTTTGTTGGGAAACACTAAACCAAGGAAGGTTCCTGGCAAAGTGGCAGGGTGGTGCTCTTTTCTGGGTTACAGAGAACGCAGAGGAAATCTACTCTGACATTAACAGGCTGCTATAGGAAGTGTTTTTGGATTAAATTAGCATGGCATGAGGGCTTGGCTAGTTTGAGCCCAGAGTGAGGGCACCAGTGTGAAGAAGGTTGGAGTTAAGGGGTCCAGAGGGGCACTTTTGCCTGGTTGTTGGGTGAAGAAGATACGGGAGCAGAGGATCAGATGGTGAAGGTGTGTGCAGCTGCGATCTCTGTAAGAGGTTTCATTATGCCCCGGGCAGGAAGGTGCGTCAGCAGTCACAGATGACAGAGCTGCAGGATGAATCATAGGATGGATGGACGCCGAGACTGGCCGGTTTTGAGATGCACGGGAAATGTGGGGAGTGTTGGGGTATGGGTGGGGTCGTGCTTGTTGTTCCTTTAAAGCCTCTTTAAAACTCTTAAATTCTGGCATCATGTAGGTGTTCGCCCAGGGGAGGACGTGTGATGGCTGAGGGCACAGATTCCCTTCTGCCAACAGGAAACTCTGCAGGAGATGTTGTTCTCCACTTTTAGTGTGTTGTTTCTGGTAGAAAACACATCAAGCTTGTTTTCAGACTGATTGTTAGTGACCCACAATATTGTCACATGGACCATGTACGGAACATGTGGCTTTTGGCCATATTGTGAGTGTGGTGGGTTGGGGCACTTTCAACAGATCACCAGATAAGTCTCAGGACAGGAACCCATACATTACATAATAGCTCGTTTTTTCTGAAACATTTTTAAACATTCCATACATTCTTGTTAAAACTGGATACTTTTACCTCTTCAGGTCTCTGAAGGTTATTAACAGTAGAAAAACACAGGGCTGTAGGACACTGAAGAAAATCTTGGTCAACTGAAAATCTTACGTCTCTTCAACTGACTGGTCCATGGGGAAAAAATCTGCATGTTATGCCGAGGTTAACTAAAAATGCAGAGTTTTGGTTCTCATGCAGCTGCACTGTATCCAGTATGCTGGAGGCACGCCATGCACAGGTGCCACCCCTCACCTAAACCAAATGGAGTTATTTCCTGTCCAGTAGGTGAGGACACATTGATGGACAGTCTCCTTTTGGGTGTATTTGTCTGTGTCTGATGGATTAAGAAGCACTTTTCTCCTTATTTAAGTAACAGCAGCAATCAGGTATGAGAATTTGGGAAGACAAAAGCATATCGACCAACCAGTCAACCTACTGCCCAGAAGAAATCAGCCTTAGAAAAACATCACTCTGTGCTGAAAGTACTCACAATCCACTGACATAATATAACATCACACAGACTTACTCTACTTGCCAAACACTTACATTAATGTAATTATTTGTATAAAACATACTATTGGTTTTAAGTTTGAGTCCCTGTTTTCAAGACAACACAGTCATTCCATTTATTTTAATCAAAAGTCGCGTGAAAAAAATTGATAAGAAAGGGAATTTATTTCACTTTCCTCAATTTCAAATTTCAACTGCAGTCACTTCTTCCATCTGACACAACTATGAAATTTTATTTGTTTCTATCATTTACAGCATTTCAATTTTTATTTACACTTAAACTGATAATTCACATTGACTGATGGTTCAGTGTCTTTCATCCCTTCCATATCAAATTACATTTTAACAGATTTCAGCTTTTACTCTTCAGTGGTTAATTCAACTGCTTTAAGTATTCCAGCTTAAACTGCAAATACCATGAAACATGTTACATGAAAAGAATTAAGATTCAAAGGCTTTTCAACCTGTGTACAGTGTCACAACTGACTTTTCCAGAGTAAGAAAACTTGAATTAACTTCAGAACATTAATGTAGATATATTTTATTTGTTGTCTTAATTACATTATCTCAGTATGGTAGAGGAGTTACAAGCAGGGCCAAATCACAGCACTTTGTGTATTTTGTCATTTAAACAGTAAAAACTGCACTAGAACAAAGATATTTTAGACCCGTGTGCACACTTCATGGACACGCCATCCGCAGATGTTTGTACCTGTACAGTGCTGAGTTGCACATGTGACCAGGTGACTTCATGACCTCCATAATTTATTGTTTTTTAACATCCTCCAACTTGGAGAGACACTTTCATTTTTTCCTCATTTTCCTCCTTTTTGAGAAGAAGGAGGGAAGTGAGTTTCAGCTCTTTGTCCTTGAAAGAGGGTCACAAAACCTGGAATGCACAGGAAGGAAGTCACAGAAGCAAGGCTATCTGTACTCACCCCCTTCCTTTACTTCCCTCCTCCTTTGTTTCCCGCTCCTTTTTTTCTGATAAAGGGGAAAAGGGACGATAGAGCAATGAATAAGTAGAGCCCTGGGTTGGGGGTTTGTGCATATGAGTGCACATGTGTGTGTGTGTGCGCGTGTGCATGTATGTTGTGGGAGGGCTAAGTGTTTCAGAGGCGGCGGTCTCCCTTCCCGGGCTGTCTCTCATCACACCGTTGACCCCCCAGGAAGCTTTAGATGTCCGTCTGGCTTTATAATTCTCTTATCGAGCTAATCTGGAAGATAAGGAAGGGGGAGTTGAAAGTGTAAACCCAGCACCACGGTCCTGGAATCCAGTTGCAGTGGGTTCATTCCTTACCTGGCTGCCTGGGAGACTTGTTAACTTTGTGTGAGCATTGCACTGCACAGGCACTACCACAGCGTTTGTTTGTGTGTGTGTGTGCGTGCACCCCCACCCCAACTGATATGGTTGCCCCCCACATGCAGGTCTGCTAGAGTATGATTGATCTGGGCAGAGGTAGTGGTCACATCCTGAACTGGAGTTGATTTCCTCCTCTAGCCAAATACAGACCTGGTGTTTATCATAGGCTCAGTGTCATGTTTGTATGTTTTCATAGATCAGTGCTGTTATGGGAGGAGGTAAGGGGGTAGAGGAGGTGGGATTGGGTCTGAGAGGATGAAGAGGAAAGGAAGAAAGAAAAAAGAGAGTCTGAAATCAGAGAGTGCTTTCCCTTGCTGTCATCCCTTCGCCCGGGCATAAATCTCCAGGCAGATGGAGCGGATGCAGCTACTTGGGAAAAGTGCTAATTAACTGACTGAGGTCAAAAAGTTTTGGATCAAACCAACAGATTTAAGTAAGATGCTATTACTAGTTGAAATAGCAGATGTGCTTTTCTTTACAGTATTTCAGAAAAGAAGGTACAGATGAACCCTCACTCTGTGTTTTTTGAGTTAATATTTCAAAATGTATGCACTGCGCATTCATCTATTGTAGTATATATATTTACATATCATATAGTTTTAGATATACCTGTTGCAGGTAGGATAATGCAAAAAGGATTCAAAGGGACGATGTGCTTGATAAGATTTATTTACTTTGTGTTTACAACCTGTACGATCAACTGATCCCTTCATTGTATTGACATGTGATACTTGACACTTGTCTTCCGAGGCCTCAACAATACTTGAGAGATTGAAATACTGTCAAAAACGATGAAAGCGGACTGAAAAACCCAGTCTGTAATAAAATTAAATTGTCCTTTAATTTGTGGTCTCTTGTAAGTACACTTGGGATGCTTGGGCACACTTGTATGCATTACACAATAATAAGAAGTCTTTATATAAACCTTACTGAGGTAGTAGTTGTCATAATGGTGGTAGGAGGGCAGGTGACCACCTGGTAACCCAGTGTTTGAAAAAATGCTGCAAAAGTTCCCTCTTGGATGCATTTCTTGCAGTTAAAACATGGCAAAGTTCCTTCTGGGTTGCCCTTCCAGTGGAGACAACATGACGCAGTGCTGTAGGTCGCCCCAACATGCTGGAAAATGAGTTAGCTGCCACGTGCCCATAAATGGTTAAATGGTTTGTTCCCTGTGTGTTTTTATTGCAAAGACGTAATAATTATAACCTGAAATCTGTGTCACATAATGTATTTTCTTTGTCGCTTCTACTCCTCGAAAAGCCTGAGTCCACCACTGAATTGAAGTAATAGCATAAAAGTGATAGTAGAGTTTGTAGTGTACTTGTGGTTGTAATAGATACTGTTCTCTTTCATATGGATAATATTATGGGATGTTGTTTTTGATCATCTGGGACATGTTCTTTTGAAATAAAAATGATCCTATGCCCCTACTTCACCCAGTCTGTTTGACCGCAGGCTGTTCAGTGTTTTCCTCTATACATGCTTCATACTCTTCCTGCACTCTGTGTAATTTGCCAGAGTAGTTTCCTGTGCTTCACCATTCTGAATCACTGGCTGGCTTCTCCGCCAGCAGCAGGATGACGTGGTCTCAATAATAGATGGCTTCTTTTTGGGTAATTAATAATCAAAGGTGTAATTTAGATGCCCCAGGTTTACAAGGCTCTTAATAAAATTTCATACTCCCATACTCCCTGAGGCAATATGACTCATGTGCTGAACATGTTTTTGGTCTGTATCATTTTGTCATATGTAGATTTAATTTAATTTTAATTTTAACTGTATTCACTTTTGTGGAAAGTGGTGATTAGTATTTTATTACATCGGCACTGGTGATGCTGGTTTCTGTGGTGACAGAGGTGTAAATATGAACTCAAATGATGTAAATATGATTCAAAATATGAAGAAAAACACCTCCGGAAATCCTCTTATGATCATGATTTACTGATGACATTTTGACCTCTCTCGCTGCATCCTTCTGTCTCTTGTGTCTTTTTCTTCTTCCTGTGCAGTGTCCTTCGGCTGAGGTTTAGATTATAGAGCAGGTTTGCTGGAGCTTCTCAGGGATATCACAAGAATTGAGTAATCGCATGGCATGACAAGGTCTGGCCCTCTAATTATCCTTCATCAGTGTTTGCTGCCACAGTTTTTTTCCCCTGTCTTTGTTTTCTTTCTATACATTTTTTTTCTCTCTCTGCTGTATTGTCACTGTCTCACCCTTTCATCTGTGTTCTCAGCTGATTGTGGGATGGTGTGAATTGGAGGGTAGAGTGTGTCCATTGACCAAATGACATGCCGTCACTTACACGGCACTCTCTTCCTGTAATGACTCCTCAAACCTTTAGCCACATCCCTACAGGCAAAAAAAACCTCAATTCAAGACACTATTTAATTTCTGTGATTCATATGTGACAAGCCAAAGCACTAACCTTTTAACCCAGGTAAACACTATAAGGAAGTACTTAGTTGTGTTTTGCTGGCAAGTGCCTTAGGGAGTGTTCCAATTGAATGATGATAATTTTTATGTTGTGTGTTATATATATATATCTACAATATATATATATATATATACATATATATGTACACACATGGCAGCATGAGATCCAGAGATGACATAGTTATTCAAAAATAACCCAAAGACTTTCTTCTGTGCGGTTTCATGGAGAAACTATTTCTTTATATCAAACTGAAAGAAACCTGCATATATTCATAGATGAGAGGATTGTGTCCTCCTCGATTGAGTTGTAACGTTAGCTTAGTTAGGTTAGTTATCTAGCCTGTGTATGAACGTTTTCCATGAAAGACAAAATTTACAGCCACCCTCCATAGAGTTTGACACGCCGTCATGGTACATTCTTACATGCAGTTATATAATCCACTCTGTGTAATTTACATATGTGTGCATAGCTATCCCTCTATCAAGATTTATCCAAGACCACATGATAAATTCATTTTTGAAAGCTCATCTCAGTTTTATTCACCTTTTACAACTAGTTTAACTGATGTGATATGTGATGTTTTTTATACAGTCAAACTGTAGTGTATTTAGTCATGTTCAGGCTTGTCTGTTTTAAAATATTATAGTGTCATCTGCATACAAGTGTAATGTTTTATTTTATTGCCGAACAGTTGATAATGTAGACTGTATGAAGGACAGGACCCTCAACTCTGTTGAAATTCTCTACTGATGTTAAAAAATCAGAGTGAACACCATCAGCTGCAACACATTGAACTCTGGTTTGCAAAAAATTTCTAAAGCAGCCACAAGCCTTGTTATCAAGGCCAATTTGTGGAGAACACTTATCATATTGCTTTATATGGTATCAATTTCCACAGACAGATTGTTAGACAGAGTAGCACATTGTTGATATGAAAACACTGTTGACACTTAGTTTCATGCAAACCGTGGTCTCCTGGGTGAAGTTACTGTGTGTGACCAGCCACTCAACCTTGAACTCAACCCATGACTGTGTTGTAGAGCCACTGATGGAGTTAGTTTTAAGCATGGCGTATGTCTTACAGATGTTAAAGAGTAGCGTATACTTGTGTGTGAGACACAGCAGAGGGATGTGACAAAGTGTCAGTATTTGAAGAACCTGGTAATGACTATGCTCTTCTGGACAGATGCCACCAATTTTGTACCTGGAGCCACTCTTCCAGTTTGGGGGTCACAGCCCCCAGTGCCTCGATTACCACTGGCACCACTGTTGCTTTTCCTCCCCACATCTTTTCTAGCTCCTCATTCAGCCCTTGGTATTTTTCCAGCTTCTCATGTTCCTTCTTCTTGATGTTGCTGTTGCTTGGGATTGCTACATCTATCACAACTGCCTTCTTCTACTGTTTGTTGACCACCACAATGTCCAACTAGTTTGCCATCACCATTTTGTCAATTTAGATCTGGAAGTTCCACAGGATCTTAGCTTGGTCAGTGTCAACCATCTCGGGAGGCAGTGCAGATTTTCCTGTATAAAATGCCAGCCACTTGGTTATGGCATTCCATGTATGCTATTCCTGCCTGCATCTTACACATTGCTGTTATGTGCTGAATTGTCTCAGGGGTATAATATGCTGGCCAACAGAGGAAATAAAGGCCCTTGACATCAAGACAAAGAAGCACCTCATGATACGCAGAGGGTTTCACCCCAAGTCCAGCACCCTGAGACGGTACACTATGTGGAACGTGAGAGGCCAACAACTAGTAAGTGTCAGAAACATGACAATGATGAGGAGGAGGATGAACCATCATGGAGAGACTTGCACAGCATGTACCGCCAAAAGACAGACAAAGTGGCCGATATCAAGAAATCCTACCAATGGGCGGAAAAGGCTGTATTGAAGGACGGCACCGAAGTGCTTCATGGCAGCACAAGAACAGGCTGGGGTCTACCACACACACATACACACACACACACATATATATATATATATGTATATATATATATATATGTAAGTGTGTGTTCGTATGGAATGGAAACCGAGAGAGAACACACACACACACATTTTATTGTTTATTTGGATTATATGTTTTTCTATATTTACCTTCATGATTAGTAATGCTATTTTAGTAGAATGTTGCACATTAAACTGCAGATGCTTCACATCAAGTAGATAATTGTCTTTGCCTTGTTGTAGATTGTAGTTGTCCTTACAAGCCTTCATTTTTTTGGTGGTTTCTCATACTCCTGTCCACTGTTTAGTTCACTGTTCAGTGTAACTGTGTCTACTCAGGTTTCTAATTGGTTTCATTTGTATTTTTGCACAAAAGCTTTTGTTTATTATAAATGACTGAAGTTTTTTTTCCTCTTTTTGACCTTACCCTGGAAAAGTAGTCCCTGAAATAAGAATACCCCATAAGAGTTATGTTTGCATTTTTTTCACGATCTTTTGAAGGTTGTACTGTTTTCTCGCCAAGCAATGTAAAACCTCCACCGAGCAGATTACCTGTGGCTGGCATTATTTTCACTATGCACCTTGGCAGTCTAATGAACTCGTGTGTAATACCCCTAATGTTTATTATGGATGTTTTCCTCCAATACTCACTTAATCACGAATAATGCGATTCATGTCAGCCATATGTTTCTCATGAAGTTGAATCTTGAGGAATGTGGACTTTGGTGAGAAGCTGCTATGATTTGTGAGGTGTGTGTGGTGAAAGGACAACAGGGGGATGGGATCCTGCAGGGGGATTTTCCCCTTTGCACAACCACGATGCTCCCAACCTGTTTACCTACAGTAGGTTTCTCCTCCTTTTTTTCACAGTTTTACACCCACTTACTTAGCCATGTGTTTTAAATGTAGTGGATGTCTATTTCTTTGTTTGTGCACAAGCATGCATGCATGAAGTATTTGCTCTTGGCAGCTATAATGTATATGGCCAAATATCTACACGTTTCCCAGGCTTTCAGGCCAAGCCTAGTCCCCACAGTGCGACCCCTGACACATTGGTCCCAGCCCATTTTGAGCTCATATAGGATGAGGCAATGCAGGACCTGGGGAGGTTAGCAGTAAGCAGACACTAGACGGAGCAAGGACAGACTCCCTCTCTTCATTTCTCTCTTTCTCTCTCTCTCTCTTCCTTTCTCTGTCTTTCACACAGACAGAGGGGGAGGAAATGCGTTGCCTTGCTGACAGAGTTAGTTGGATTGGGACCCTGTCCTCCTCCATTTCTCCCAGATGGTCAATGCTTCGGACCACACGGAGTGTGTGTGTGAGAGATAGAGAGATAGAGAGAGAGAGAGAGAGATGGGGAGGTTGAGTAAGAGAGGAAGTGTAGGTGATGATAAGACCTTGCCTGTTTGCCACACACCTCAATCAACTCCAAATCAGAGTCTGGACTGCCTTGGCCCTCTGAGCTGCAGAGACGTCTCTGTTAAAGTCTCTCTCATGCTAATGGCTTCCCCAGGTCCACAGCTGAGCTGCAGGGACAATTTGAGTCTCAACAGAGCTACTACAGAGCATCAGTGGTATAAGACGAGTGAAATTAAAGTGTTCAGCATTTTTATTCGCTGGTAGTAAAGTTAGCTAGAGACCATCTTGGGATAGGATCACACCCAACATAGCACCCGTCAACATGTTGACTTTCCAGTCCAGGAGTACTCAGTACTCATGAGTTGGACCACACCCTTCTTGGAATTTGGCTTTCATTTTGATCTCAATTACACACCAGTAAAGTTTCGTTGTAGCAAGGATGGGCACTCATGTACCATGGAGGGGTAACAGTCAGCAGGTTTTCATTCCAACCAAGCACTTGACTATCTAAATGTCTGCTGTTCTTTCAGGTCAAAGGGATAAACTGACCTGTTGAGGTAACTAGAATGGGATGAAAACCTGCACACATTTAGCCCTCAATGGCACCTGAACTACAGTATGTCCATGTATCAATATTACCATGACCTTGTGTAAAAAAACCTGGACATTTTAATGCAGTGTTAAAGAAAAAATGCAAACCCAATATTTTCCTTCTTTATAGTCTGCTTTCTCCATACTTTCCCAAATTGCTTTTCTAGTTGTCTGGATTCCTTTCGTGTTAACTGAATTGCCCTCGCAGGAAAAGATAAAATGCAACAAATAGTGTTAATGATGGTTCTATTTCATGTAAGTCTCCTAATAAGCCATAGGGAACATGCACAATATCTGGACCCTGGAACTGACATATTTTCAATGGAATGCAGCCATCACTGATGTGATTACACCTGAGCTTTTCCTGTTAGCACATGTCAAAATATCTGCTGTCACAAAGGCCTATAATCAGGGGATAAACAGGGCTAACGCTGCCTTCACACGATACACACGATAAGAGATTTACTCTTCACTCACTGTGAGGTGGGGCACAGACATTTGCAGAGACAAAATAGATAGATAGACAGATAGATATACTTTATTGATCCAGGTATAGCTCATCATCATTTTATTACTTTTTACATTCTTGTGCAACAAAAGAGCAAAATTTAAATAAAAAAAAACGTGAATTTCATATTATGACGGTACTGTTTCCTGCTGGTGTTTTCTGATCATTGCTGTCTATATAGTTGTGAAATGAAATGATCATAACCCTTGTCATTTTTTTTTTCCCATCTCTAACTCACCTGTCTACATGTGTCAGTCAAACACAAGTCTTACTTCATTGGTTGTGTTTAGAAATGTCAGCAACAACTGAGGTCAAAGTTAAAATAATTAGAAATTTGGGCGCAACTGCAATTTTGAGCAGTCACTTGCCATCGAACGCCCCACAGGGAAACAATAGGACAGTCAGCACAGAGCGGTTTTCCCTTCTGTCTCAGGACATACGCCGACCCCTGTTCACATTGGACACTTTGTCCAACTCTGTGACTGAAGCCAGAGTCCGATCCAATTCTCTATTTCACACACACACAGAGCACAGGAAGGGATAGATGCAAAGGTGTGCAATACATGTGCATGTGTGTGTGTATGTGCATGCATGTGTGCAAGTGTGTTTCTAACCTCACAGAGGATCCCAGAGACCCCACCCTTTGGTTAAAATGCCATAATTAGTGCAAGTGCAGCCTGTATCATATCACATGGTGCGTTTGTAATTGGTTAAGAGTAAAGCAACCTCAGCTTCTAAAGAAATCAGTCAGGAGGGACCATACAAAGAACCTTTAGTTATTTCTCAGTGGTCAAGTTGAAATCCCTGAACCTGCACATTATTCTACGTCTCTGTTCATTACGTCGGGAGATAAATACTACCTCTCTAATTGAAACAGGGTTAAAAAAAAAGGAGAATTCCATCTCTATTTTGTAATATCTTCTCCCACAGAGGAGGAACATTGCAGAGCTCAGAAAGCCAGAGTGAAGCCAGGATTGAGTTCGACAGCAAATAAGATCTCATCTCCTTACCTTCAGGACCTCTGTACATCTGTCCCGTCACCCCACCCCCTGCCCCCCAAACCATATTATATGCTCCTCATTGACCCAAGAGGATCAGGGATCTGCTCTTAATCTCAAGTCCCTCTTTATAAGCTCCCTGTCTTATTAAAGCACCTCATGGCTGTATTTAGGGGCTATAAATCATATTTTGTAATATAGGAGGACCACTGGCGAGGAGTACAGTGGTGTGTGTGTCTTGATATGAAGCCGTCTCATTTTTCCTCCCAATGTGACCCGAGGGCAGACTGACACAGACATGTACACACACACACACACACACACACACACACACACACACACACACTCAGGTATATGTCATCAGGAGCTGAAAGAAGCCAATTCTCTGATCAAAGAGCTGCTGTCACTGGGAATTGAGTTTGTTTTACTGTATCATCATTTGCCAGGCAGACATTTCATTATGATACAGTCAGTGTGTGTGTGTGTGTGTGTCTGTGAGATAGAGAGAGTGTGTGTCTGTTTGTGTGCACAGGCATGTACATTGCTGTTGTCATGAGAAAATATCACAGGTCTGATTCTGGGGATTTAAGTTGAAGGATTACATTTCAATGACATTTGGGCTTAGCAACCCTTTAAGAACACTGGACCTATGAGGACTGATCTCTTGTTGTGGTGAGGTCAGTGTCTAACTAATTGGTACAATAAAAACAAATAATACACTGACATTATAATATATGGAGTAAATAATCTAGTGCAGATGTTAGGCTCAGTGGATTTTTTGTTTATTAATTGATTTGATTGCCTTTTCACTATTCATTCAGCCCAGGTGTTCTTTTTGTACTTTATTTTTTACAGTTATAGTTACAGACTCTCTCTCTGTCTCCCTTCCCTTGTATTTTGAGTGTAATTCATTTGTTCAAAGAATCAAAAAACACAATAAACAAAGATGAAGATAAATTTGACTGATAGCGTCATTGTGTAATAAACTCATTATGGTGAATTCTTTTGGCCTTGATAAAACTAAAAAACCGATACTGTGATATTCGTAGATCAAATTTTGTCCCAGTTAGTCCAACAGGCTGGTCTTGCTGAAATGCTAACTTAAATCATTTATGTAGACGTCCGTCTTTGGTCTGAGTGTGGCCTGATGACTGCAGTGTAAACACCACATTCACCTGGTGCTCGAAGCTCCAAGTCCAGGTCTAGTCAGCTGGACACTAGCCACATGGCTAACTGAGCAAACTAGGTGACAGCTTACTAGCAAAGGATATAATGAGAAGCAGTTAGTACTAACTCTGGTGATATCTTGCCCCCTACTTTTCGAAGTGACCTCCAATGTTATGTCCAGTTCAGAATGTAGGACCTAAAATGCAGACACGGACACAAGGGGAGGTATAATGGATACAGGAAACATTAATTAACTTACTTGAGGTGGTAACTAAATCAGGCAGGGAAACACAAAGAGCTAAAAGCATCTGGAAGTCCATGTAAAAAACAGAGTGAGTCCAAACAGCAAACGGTCCAAATGAAAGTGAGGCAAAAACAACACAAAATAAATCCAGTGCATAATCAAAACAGGAACATGGGGAGAACAACAGAGACACTTGCAACATGTAGGACTAAGTAACAGATAAATACACTATGGAGGGAAAACAAATGAGGAACAGGTGAAACTCATCAAATACAAAAATGTGAAGGAAAACTAGACAGAAGAGGAGGAAGCCCAATAAAACAGTAACTAACTAAACTAAAATGCCAAACCATGATATTTGAAAGGTGGATAATTCTTACATATTGCACCTTTAAATATCTTAACACTGCCAGTTTGTGTACAAAATCTAAATGAACATGATACTTCCAAAATTGCAAAATAAGTACATGCATTTGTTGTCAATCTCTGATATGACAGATACATGCAGCTTGTTTAATACACTCATTGCATGCTGTTTTGGCCAATATTACTACTTTCTATGGGCAGCCCTTAAATTTAAACAACTATCTGATCATATTTCAGTAATTTTATTTTCTTTACCTTTTTTTGTTATTAACTTCTGATGGTTTGTCAAATGATATAATAATGTAATAATACAATAACTAATGTTCTGGCAAAAACAAAAGACATTTTGTTTTTTTCAGTGCTGCTACAAAATAGCAGCAATAATTCACAAATGCTCTCACTGGCCTTCACAAAATCCATATCAATGCAATGTCAGTACTAGTAAATAGGTGCACTTGTTGTGAACCTGCTGTGGATTATGGCAGGTAAAGAGCAGAGAAAAAGGTTGGCTGGGTAAAGAGAGAGGGAGGGTTTGAGGGATGAAGACTGTTGTATATGTGGGATAGTTGACGTATGGTTAGCCTACTTTTCATTATTATTACTCAGAGGGACAGTTCCCTTCCCACTGTGGTGATCCAGCCTCCTCTCTGTTTGCTTAGCCAAGTGGTTCCATATGGAAGAACACATCAGTGCAGCATCTGGCACTGCAGAGAGAGGAGACAAACAGGTCTAAGGCAGGACACGTGTGTTCACAGCAACTAACCACTACTGTATACAAGTCCTTGTGTCAACTTGAAGGCCTATAACTGTTTTGGATCATGCTTTACTTGCTCAGACACAAAACACGCTTCAATCTCTTCTTTATTTTCTTTTTTCTATCTTCTTTAAATCGAATTCAGACACATTTTTGATGTGTCAAAGATTGTGTAGCATCAAACAAACACAGAGGTTATATTGTTGTGCAAGGCCTGCTTGACAAGGAACGTTGCCTGGAGTAAGGAAATGTTACTTTATGAACCCCCTTATAGTACACAGCAACACAAACCAGAAAACAGAGGGGTCTCTGGAGAAAAAACACATTTAAACAATTAGCAGGCTACCTTAAGACCTTGGTGCAATAAGACACATCCTAAATTGCGGATGTGTCTTATTGCCCAAGTAAATGTGTTGATTCTTGAAGAAAGGAATATGTTGAGCATGACATAAACAGCCTCTGGCTTAACTCTGGCTTTTGTGGAGTGTGAATCTAAAATAGTTACTCACTGAATGGGCGTTTGCTGCTTGATGAGATGGGAACTGTTTCTATTTGTTGGTTTCTTTGTTTGGCGTCACGTGATGTCACACTTTAAGACATTTTAACAGAACCTGGCCTTTCTTTGTCCAGTCAAAGTGCCTCATCAGCCATTGATATTTTGTATTTCATTTTTGCGTGAATATTTACAGCAAACAAAAGTTTTAGATACTTGCAACCCTGATTCCAACACTGTGTAAAATATAAATAAAACAGAATGCCATAAAGTGCTAATCCTTTATGGCATATATTCATTTGAAAACAGTACAAGGACATTATATTTAATGTTTTATCTTATCGACTTCACTGGTTTTTGGGACATGAGGAACAAAAGACTTAGAAAGTTGTGTACTGCTCAAACAACAGCAGTTTGAAACCTTCCACAGGTGAACAGGTTCATTGGTAACAGTTGATAATATCATGACTGGGTGTGAAAGGAGCGTCCTCCAAAGGCTCAGTAATTCACAAGCAGGGATGGACTGAGGTTCAACACTTTGGATAATGGTATTACTGCATGGGCTCAGGAACACTTCATAAAACATTTGTCAGTAAACAGTTTGTTTACAAATCATTTAATATATTTATTTATGTTTCATACAGTGTCCCAACATTTTTGGCTCAGGGGTTGTATATTACGCTGAGGAATAAAGTTTCTAATAATATCTAACCTTCAGCTTTTTTACTGAATTTTTGAGAATTCTCAAAAGATAATTAACCAAGACATTCAGCACAAACGTCAGTGATTTGTTCAGTGGGACTTCATTATTACTTTATTTAATGTTAACATTTCAGTTTATGCTAGACATCACTGGACATTGTAGTTCATCATGACTTTACAGCCAAAAGTTATACTTCAGTGATTGTTTTACCAAAATAAACATTACCTCAATGTGACAAGAAAAAACAAAACTGCATTCAAAACAAAAGAAATACATTATGCAGTTTACTACTTAAAGTATAAAAAGTATTAATAATCATTTAGCATAAAAATGATCCCATTATTATAGTATCATTAGATCATTGCTACAGATGCATGAATGTGTAAGTGAGAATTTACTGAGCAAACTGAGTTAATTTTCAATGTCTGGAGAATTTAATTCAAAAAATCATCATTTATATCTGTGAAATACAATATGTATTTGGTGAAGTGCACACCACAGTGTACCCCACTGACAATGTAATGACGTATTACAGTAAGTTACACATAATGTCAAAAACCTAGAAGTTATACTTCGGGGCAGTCCTTGAGTAAATGTACTTGACATTACAATCCACCACTGCCATAATTGCTCCAGACATGTGAAAATATACAAGTAAATAGTTAGAATTTTTGACTTGAACAGAACCAGCACATGTTTACTTTCAGTGTAGCCCTGAGCTGTCATCAGTGTGATACATGTATAAATCCAATGTGTTTGTGCAGCCCAACACAGCGAGGAGGATTATTACCAACAGTAGAACTCTCATCATTCAACATCCAAACATTCCTCATCCCGCGGAGAGATGGCTTTGGGTGTTGGAGAGGAAGTTAAACAATGACTCACTTTACTGACAGACAAGAGCAAATCGATATCACATGTCAGAAAAAGCCTTCTTAGAAGCATTCACCTGGATGGTTTCTTCCTGAGTTTAAACACCTAAGGTGAGGAATGAAATTGCTTCTCATTACATTTGTGCTAATTATATCGTAGCTCTGAATGTGCAGCTATTGATTGCTTTTAACCAGGGACCTCCCCTGGTCCTCCTTGCCCCCTTCTTAGTTCCCCTTTCCTTGCTTCATGTGGTTCTAGCTCCTCATCACCTCTGCAGTCTTTTTTGGCGAGGCAAGCGAGGGTGTAGATGTTGTTAACCCTTGTTTCACACCAGCTGCTCAATACGGGAGGGTCACAGTTCAGCCTGTTGCAAACTTAATATACCTCAGGTGTTCTTCATTTTTACACCACTCACCCCTTTTAACTTGGACATACACTGGCTGTACTGTGACCATGTTTCTGTAATGGCATTTTGTTACAGCAGGGAGGCAGAGCATAGACGGGGTCACTCAAAACAGGGAATTATTGATGGAAGAAATGCTTCACAGATTGTCAAAGCTCGTATCGTGCATTTTATTCCTCTTACAAAATACCACAAGTTTCAAAATATAAAATAAATCTCTCTGACTATGTGGTGTGTAAATCCATCACAGTCACTGCAGTATCCTTCATGTGACTGTTATACCACTACCTTACTGTAACTTCTTTTATTGAGCATAAATATCTCAGCGGTGCCACGTACCATGCACAGTAGATAATAAACAAGCTTTCAACTGCAGGATCGAATTGTCAATCAAAATGCTCCTGTGCATAGCTCATATTTAAAGCCTGCTGTACCTCGCCTCTGTGTTGCGCTACTTAATTCACACTTACGTCAGTCTGATGAGGCAAAGGCAGGAACTTCTTGGCTGAAACGTCTGTCTTTTTGCTCAGAGGAAAAGAAAGTGTTTCTGCTTTTCTTAATGTCAAACCGCTGTGGTTAAAGAAACAAGCAGCTTACTACGCCTGCATCTATAGCCTTTGCAGTGGTTATTATGGCTGTGGTGATGGAGCAAGAGGAACTGGGCTCAGGCGGGCTGGGCAAGGAGGAGAATCTAGGATCACTGACCCTGGAGATACGGCCACCATTATCTCACCTCTAATTGTTGATTGATCTAAGAGGCCCTGGACAGACGGGTTCCACAAGCTTTTTTTCCCATGCAGATTAAACCGTACTGCTTAAAGTTGTTTCAAACAACATGGTTGCTGGGGGGTCAAAGGGCAACTCCATACTAGTGGCTAATGGTAGCAAATAATGTCAATCATACCAAATGAGCCAGTGGTGAGACTGGCTCCTACTCCTCACTGGAATTTGAGGAATGATCTCACTGGGTGAGGATTTTTCTCTTTGACGAAAGCAAAATCCTTTTATCTGTGAGCCCTGATATCTCTCTTTCTCTGTTTTTGTAAGAAATAAATGCTCCACTGTACATATGATTTCTATTTCTGACTTGGTATACCTGTCTGTCTCCTGGTCCTTATACACTCAATATGAAACAGACAAAGATGGGGTGAGTCATGGTGTTTGGTCTTTTATTAATGGCTTGTGGAGTGGAGTGAGCGGATGATGAATTGTACGTCATATAATGGCTGTGCTTCAAACACACACGGGCTTCCTTCTCACTTGTGATGTCCTGTTTGTCCTCTCAGAGAACGAACATGTGTAATACAGTGTCTGGTACAGCTCATCCAAACGCTTAGTTGCGAGAATAATCAGCAGCCAAGTAGCTCAACCTTGTCACTTGCACATTGTTTTAGCCAAGCTAGCAGCATGGCTCCAGGCAATAAAATCTGTCGCTGACATCCATGTTCCCAGTTGTTTGGTGATCCAGAACAATCATAAGGTCCACCTTCATACTTTGTTGTGTATAGTAAATGCTTTTTTACTTTCTTTTCTTTCTTTTCAGACATGGGTAGGATAACATTCAAAACAGCCTGCAGATCAGATTAACAGTAGCTGTGGTCCTTAATATCTTAAATCCTATAATAAATAGCCCGCTAAACCGGAAAATTGCAGTTAAGCAAATTTTCAGGTTAGTACAACAAACATCTCCTAGTAGCCTTGTTTCTATTTTTTACACATCTGAATGCCATGTTATAGAATCAATAACATAACTTTCAGAGGTTTAAATAACAGATAAAGAATATCTGTATTTACTCTTTCTGCTTTTTACCCATGGAGCTTCAGTGAGGGGTTCATAAATCTAAGAGATATTATCCTGTTTTCCTTTAGACCAGTCTCACCAATCATTTGTAGCCCCATCTCTCACTGCTACTGTACCTGTAGTGGTGGTGAAGGACCAGACCAGACCAGGCGAACCCAGACCTGCAGGTCTGAGTGGATGATGATGATGTAGAGCAGGGCCAACTGGGAGTGATGGCTCATGAGCTGTAATCCACACTGAGATGTCAGAGAGCATCTCCCACATTCTCACAGTTCAATAGTACTCAACTACACAACACCCCCCACCTCATCTCTCACCATCCAAACCTCCTAGACACCCTGAGGCTGCATGACTGCAAAAGTGAAACAGCACCTAGGGTGAGGGTGCGGGGGCCTGCTAAGGTTTGCCTCTTTCAGATTTACATCTGTCCCTGAAGAGAGATCAATAACCTTTTATGTGCAACCTGTCAGAGCTCTGTGACCTCATATTTCAACCTCAAAATTGTCTGGTGCCATTTAGTCACACTGCAGAAAGACTTGATAAAACCTACGGTGAAAGTCAGCACGTTACATTCTAACGGGTGACGGCTGTCTGTAGGTGTGTGTATGTGTGTGTGGGTAAAAGTGTGTGTTAAGGAGGTGGCAAGTAAAAGAGGCTGAAGGCAGGGATGTGGTCTTTTAGAAGGAGAGCTCAGTAAAAATTCCTCTTTGGAAAACACACACATGCCACTCTGTTTTTGCTGCTTTATGGCCTCACTTTAGCACCGTGCTACATGAGAGAGATTGATGCACCTCTCAGTCAGGACAATGTACTGTATGACCATCTGTGTCAGGGAGACTGGCTAGTACACACCAGCTGCCCTGGTGGATGTGTGTGTGTGTGTGTGTGTGTGTGCGTGTGTGTGTGTCTGCCACACAAAACAGCAGGTAATGCATTGTTTTGTCCTTTTAAAGATATGCGCTCTGTCTAATGTAAATGAATGAAGTTGAGAAAGCCTGTGCTCTACCAAATATTAGATCCTCAGCAAGCAGAAAAAGTACCAAGACCACAATGCAGTGATACAGATTACTGTGAGTGATACAGTAATAAGGTGAAATCAGTCCCACATTTAGCAGCTGTGACATTAAACTGATGGCTACATATTAATGTGTCAGTATTTATAATCATGTGGAATACATTTGTGTGAAATGATTAATGTTTACTTTTGCTACTCTGCCTAATATGTATAATTTAGTGTGTTTAAACATACAGTATATCTGCATATGAATGAAGAATCTGTCAACAAGTGACAGGACTTTAATATCAGAAACATTGTACTCTCCATTTGTGGTCTGTTTGTAGTTTGATTTCTACTGACCAATCATGTTTGAGTGTGCTTTGTGCTGTCTAGTGAGCACAGAGATGGAACTCATTGGCCAAATTGTAACCTCAGAACCGACTGGCTATCATCTGTCGATGATTTAGCTTTATATTCATTTTATTAACAAATAAATTATCTGCATTTATATCTCAAGTTGCTATTCATAGTGTAAGCAACGACTGTTGCACAAAAGAAGAAGTTTTGGCCCAGAAATCTGTGATTTGGATATGCCTTGGTTACACTGGAAGGCCTGAATCACTACCCCCTGAAGTCATTGTCAGCTGAGAGCCAGTGGTTTCTGAGATTGCAAAGAATGGCTCCTTTTAGAGTTTTATATTATCATGTATTGTATTATTGAGTTAGTGATGTCTTAGCATGCAAGCGGCAGTGGCTGGTCGAGTGGAGCTGTTCCTTGTTTTCCAACAGGTTGGAATTGACCCAGTGCTGCTGCTGAGGACTCAGCCTGTGTACATCCGGTGCACACACTCACACACACACACACACACACACACACCCACACACATATGTGTATCTATATATCTATACATATATATATAATTTAAAATATGTAAAATTGTTGCTTTCGAAATAATTAACTTCAGTTGTAAAATAGTGTATAAAAAGCTCATAACTTAAGCTTGCATGCCTCCCTGAAGGAGGATAAGGGCATGCAGCCTTGCCTTTTAACTCTCTCAAAGTATCCCTCTTTGTTCTAAATGACAGACAAGAACTATATCACAGTAAACCACAATGACACTCAAAAGCAAGTATTTTTACAACCTGCAAGCATCAGTGACTAAATTTAAAAGATTGGTTAATTCCGCTGTTGACCTGATTAGCAGCCAGTGAATGTGCCTATGAGAGGCAGCCAAGCCTTTTCAACTCAGCAAGGTGCCGGGCAGAGAGAGTAATGAGCTTTAAGCTGCACTGCTATGCCTCTCCCTGCTTTTGCTTTGCCACCTTTCAAGTACAAGCTTATTTTGAAGAGGAGGCTCAAAACCATAAACTCTCAAAGTAAGCTTTGGGTTCACTTTGAGAGGACTAGCGGATACGAAGTGGTGCATGCGATTTTTTCTCTCTTGCTCTGTTTTATGAAGGAAAGCTCTTGTTGATTTTTCTGAATCCCATCAGAGCCAGAGAAACCAACTTTAGAAACAGAGGGATAAAACTGTAAAAGTTCTCAGGATCTTTGTTTAACACTGAGTTCTTACCATCCTTCATTCTGCCCACATGGGTGTCATAAGTCCAAATATATGCGGCAGTATGTTTGTCCATGTGTTTTATGCGTATGTAGAGTTTCCCTGTATTTTGTATGTGTGACAGAACTCACTAAAATCACAAACAGAACCTGCTCCTTCCACGCTTGCCAAACATGTGCCAAGAAGCCAACAAAACAATTGGGTTCAGTTGAATTTGTCACTCTAAATTGACCCTAAAAACAATTAAGTCATAGGGACCATTAACTATGTATTACCATCATAAAACATGTTCCTGCACTAGAAAAAGAAAAGGGGGTAAAACTGTGGTCACAGGAAATGAGGTAATAAGGATTGTGCTGCTAGTCAACCTGTCTTGCTGCTGCACTGCCTCGCTGACCTGAGGGGAGCCAGATGAACTTTTTTTTTGAGGTGGGGAAAAGAAAGAGAAGGGTGGCTTGGAGGGGTAAAGGGGTGGTGGGTCAGTGGGTGGAGGTTGAGCAGGGGATTTGAGCAAAGCACGCTCTCTAATCTCGCACTCAGCCAAGCGATCTCATGATGCAGGAGGCTTAGCCACTGCAGTGAAAGCAATCTAATGGCCAATGAGTAATCAACACTATTGCCTGTCTCGACCAATATCCCTACGGCCTAGTCCGCTGAAGCAGGGAAAGTTCTTCATGTAGCCCCTGCTTCACAGAGGGAAGGGGAGAGGAAAAAAGAAAAGGAGAGCGAGACAGAAAATAAAGACATAAATATGTATTTGATTTACTTTTGGATGAGGCAAAGACTTCCTCTCTGACCATCAGGAGTAACATTTGTTTGGGAGACTCTGAGGAATTTAAAAGCTGTCACATGGTTGATTCATTCCCATAAAGCAGTATGTGCTGCATGCTCAAAGACCCGTTCCCAGCTTGCCTAAGAATTTCAGCATAACCTGTATGTACCATAATCAAGGGATCAACAGCAGGATAACAGGGAACATAATTCTTAAAATCTCCTCTGAGCAAAAAAAGCAAAACATGCACCGTGTTCAAAATGTCTGGTTTTAGAAAGTCCTCTTCATTGTGTCTGGATTTCAGTTCCGGATTTTTCAGCCATCCTGGCATGGTGTTCTGTCCGTGGCATGAGGGAGCACCACTGAATCAGATGGAGTAATGAGAGAGAGGGGCTTGTTTGATTAGATTTATGTTATGCGTTTAACTGCTTTTATTTAGCTGCAATGGTTAGGTGGTCCTGGTGACTGTGGAAAACTCGTCTCCCTAAGTTGCAATTTAATGGGCCAGCCCCCACTTCGGCAATGGCTGAATTCACCTGCCAGGTCAGACAGTGAGCCAAGACCTGAGAACAGGCAGAGGTGGGGGTTGGGGAGGTTAACTGTCCTTTTCACTTTTTTACATCTTCCTTTCATTTTTTCTGGTACATCATGAATGTGTTTTTTATGGCTCTCAGAGTCACTTGTTCGCTGTTGTCACTGAGCCAAAGCAAACTTGCTTTAATCTCAAATGTAACGTTTTTGGCTCTGCTTTTTTAGGATCCAGTCCACATATCTGGCTCTTTGTGGGTTTGGCAAAGCTCAGAGCAGATGAAATATTTAATTAGAACATTTTGTGGGATGGTATCTCAAACAAATCCAGAATTATTCCATTTCTAGTCAACACGGTTTTTTCTTTTCTTAAATGAACAGATGAAGACTCAGCAATGATGGCTATAAACAACTGAAACTTGAGCAGAGTCGTCTGCAGAGGCCACTCTCTTTTCCCTCAGATGCATTGACTAGGGAATTAGTTGAGTTTATTGTACAATACATTTATACTAATGGACAGAATAATATTCTCATGCCAGCATAGCAGTGGCTTTCATAATTGGTTTGGTTTGTGCTTTCCCCTCTAAATTCATCTCTCATCGTTGCATTTATTAAGATTAGTTGCTAAAAGGTTTGACATGCCCATTTATCCCATACTCCCATAGTGACTTCAGTACAGCATGAAGGAATTTCAATGTGACATTACAGTTCAAACTGGGAGAGTTATGTTCTCCTCCAGAGTGAATTTCATGGGTTCTGTTCCTTGCTCATAGTTCTATTGTTTTCCTTAATTCATGTTTTATTTAATGTTCAGTTATTAATTTTTCTAACACTGGCCTGTAGTTTTTTGGTCCAGGATGAAGGGGTTCAAAGTGGATCACTCTACCAAAGCCAGTGACAGGATCCACCTCTCAGAGAGAAGAATAGCAGTGAAAGCGGAAGCCAGCTAACCTCTGTCAAAACTGCCATCCATCACTCGGCATTTTAACCCTGGCCACACTGAAAGACAGCCAATTACTTGGGCCAGTGGATGAAATAAATACGTCCTCACATTAGGGCCCATTACCAGGCCTCTCTCTCCCATTTCTCCCCCTGGTCTGTGGAGGGACCGAGCGGTGGCTTGGCCCCAGACCATTATGTCTGTCTGAGATCTACCAAACTATAGCCCTCTGTTGAGAGGTCTCCATCCACACGGCCGCTGTAGAGCACTCTAACCGCTGGGCAAATGGCCGAAACTACTCACTCTGACACTGACATAAATATATCCCTCCCACCACCCCAGTCATCAGTGATTTTTTAAAAATTCTTTTTTCTTCTTTTTTGGGACTTGTTTCTTTTGGTTTTACTGTTCTGTCTCAACACGTCTAGTTTAATTCAAACACATTTCTTCAATCATTTCACAGCCCACTGTCATAGCTAACAAACTTACAAATATCCAAATATCTTATTTCACTTGTTCATCTCTGGCCTCTTCAGACATCCACCTCCTCATGTAAATTTGATGACGATTTCATGTCTCTAGTCTGAATAAGCGTCTAATTTTCACTACCTGAAAGTCACACTGTCAAACTTACTATGTCTGACCTGTAACATTTTCATAACACTTTTACCACGGCACAGTGTAAAGACTGCATTAATCAGGCAACTTGACTTGACAAAATCAACTCGACTTGATGGTGCATTCAAATGCAACACATAAACAAACCATCTCAATGAACATGTGTCGTGTGCAAAATATGCAGGTTAACAATTATGGACAGAAATAACAACTTTTGAAATTGTAAAATAATTGTAATCTAGGCTCTGCTGTTCAAATAGCATCGCATTTGATTATACCCAAAATTTAGCAGTTGCATCTTGTCAGTCTTGAATTTGGACTTAAGTGCAAAGCCTTGGGACTTGATCCCACCTCATTTATACTTTATTACTCATAAATCATAATCATATCACTCCTACTCACAGTGCTGAGCTAGCACTGTTGCTCTTTCTGTAACAGTCCTGTGATGCCTGAATAAAAAAGCAACAGAAACCTGTAACTCTGAATGAGTGTTTCTACACATATGCTGACCGCTATTAAGATGAATTAGCATTGGAGTGCTGCTACCATTAGCTACGATGTCAAGAGAGAACAGCTTTGACACTTACCTCTAGCTGCTTCTTCTTCTGCTCGTCTCCTCTTAAGAGGACCTGTGGAGAGGCTCTTCATCAATCCATTCACTACCTATGCTATTTAACTCCTTTTTGATCCCATAGATCTGTATTTTAGTTGATTCCAGGTGTCCGAAGTTTACAGGCATCCATTTTTTTCCCCCAGAACAATAAACTCTGAGGGGCTCAAGTAAAGGGGACCCAGTGGGGAAAGGGTGGGTGGGGGCGGCACAGAGGTAGAGAGGCTCCGTTTATTAGACAGCAAATAGCCGGCCAGTGGGTTTATGATGTGGAAGGTCATTGTTGGTTAATAAGTGGCCACATGAGTGCAGGCAGGTGCTGTGTTAACACCTCCTCTTAACTCGCCTTTCCAGCAGAGGCCATTCATCAGCTCAGTGTTAATGAAGGCCATATAATTAATAGGTGGATGGCAGAGAAAGCCCCCCTGAGTTAATCAATGCAGGCCTGTTTGAAGAGCAGGGCTAAGATGGGACACCGTGATTTCTGCACGGGGAGTCGGGGGGGTAGAGTGCGTGGGCTTTTTAAGAGATATACAGGTCACTGAAATGGAGAGTGGGAACTCTGATGGCCTTCACTCCCAAGCTTTGTTCAGGTGTGTGATGTCACTGCATTTGTATGTCTGCTGAACCGATGCTTACAGGAGTGGATCAGCAGCAACGTAAAGTGTTAAACAGTTAAGGGCTCTGAAAAGCAGTTTTAGAGGATAGATGGAAAGAGCGGCGGTAACATACACATTGTTTCAATAGTGCAGTAGTTCAAATGATTTAACCTTTTCTTTTTTCTTTGCCACTATAGCCCAAACTGATTTTCTGGCTCCATGCTCACTCCTTCACCTGCACCTTATCTCCACAAATGGAGTGTTGACTTTCTGTTCTTCAAAGGAGAAATACTGTCAGGCTGCTGCTAATGGGGATCAGGAGAGGCTACTGTTCTGGGACTTGTCAAGCCCTGTCCAACCTGCCATCCTGCCTTGAAGTGTGGGAGCTATTTAACCTCTCCTCTTCTTTCTTTTTCACATTCTCTCATTTTCTCTCTCCCGCCTTCTGTGCATTAACTCTTTTTTCCCCTCTCTTCCCTCACATGCTTTGTAATTTTTTTCTCTCATATTTGTTACATGCCATCATATGTCATCTGATTACGCTGGCAATTTGAGTTTCATGTAGATATGTAATTGGCTTGCATTTTTACATTTTTATGGGATAATGCCACCTCTTTCAGTACTGATCTGATGGGGAAAGCTGGTGGATTATTACCCACCCACCCCCCCCAAGTCCCCTCAATCACACCCACAGACACACACGCACACGCACACACACACACACACACACACACAGATATTGTGGTTTTTAATACCTGAAGAGGTTGCACTGCAGCAGAAGTCAGACTTTTAGTTCTTGTTATCATGTATGTATGTATATGCATTTCCACATGTGTATGTATGTCCAATTGTGTGTGGCGTTTTGTTTGCATTCTTGTAATATTTCTATGGCTGTGCACATAGTGAGAGCACAAATGTCCACGTGCATGTGTATGTCCCTGTGTGTGTGCTCTCCGCGTGTGTGCTCATATTTCTGTGGCCATGCAGTTTTGTGTGTGTGTGTGTGAGTGTGTAGGAAGGCTTGGTAGAGGGGTGGGTGAAGCTTTACAATGGTCAACTGAAAAGAACCATTCTTTTATTCAGCAATTAACCCCATCTGGGTAAATAATACGCTGTTGTGCAGTCGAGCCGTCACTGTTATACGCCGAGCCCTGAACCCGAGAGCACTTCAAACAGCAGCCGGTCACCCAAACGATGACAAGATGCTGCAGAAACCGCTTTTCACAAAGTATATAATGCAAAGTATTATGTTTCACTGTACAGTTTTAGAAAAGCAGGAGATACCCTAGAAAGAGAGAGAGATGGAGAGAGAGGGGGGATAAGGGAGAGAACGAGGGAGAGGGAGGAAGAGGGCTAAAGCACTGGTGATATCACAGATAACAAGTCTGGATGCACTTACCTGCCTGGAAACCTGATCTTATTATTTTAAATTCTGGGGGCTCAGGCAATTATAAACAGAGAGCAGGGGACTCCGCAGCGGCAGGAGGGAGGGGAGGTGGAGGTGGGGGTGGTGGGGGTGAGGAGGAAGGGAGGTGTGGGCTGTCCCACTGCGTGGATGTATGGTGTGAGAATTCAATTTGCTCATCTCCTGTTATCGTAACTCAATTTCCCTTTTCACACACATATGCACACACACACACACGAGCACAAGCTTGGCGCACGTTAACGGTTCATTCAGTCATCTGACGAGTGAGTGAACTTCCTTGAGGAGGAGTGCAGGTAATTAACGTCGATCAGGGCCGCTGCTCGCCAGATTTACGGTGAGAAGGAAGTGAATCTGATCCGGCGGACGTGAGAAACGGCGAGGAGAGGCAGGACGACGGCGAGGAGGGGCCCAGAGCCTCGTTAAACAGGGGAACTGATCTTTCCACAGAGATGGAGGCCCATCAGGATCCCCATTAAGGCTCTGTTCCTGGGGGCCCTGTTAACTCCACTTCTCGAAGGCTTTTGGAGAGAGATTTGGCTTGAAGACTGACCCTGTTGTGTAGAAAGCACAGCACAGGGACTCATGGACACACGCCAAACCACTGAGGGATGCAATATTGGCGTCAGCTGTCACTTTACCTCCTTATATGCCAGTAGAAGAGCTACAATATGCATTTTTTTCACGTTATGACTCGTGTATCTGAATCTACTAGCAAAGTAGCTAATGGACAGAATATATGAAAGTTACAGCAGTAACAGCAATAAGCAGAAAGAAAGTTCGAACACTCCTCTGTGAGGCATGATTAGCATATCTTAGCTTAGCATAAACTGAGAGTGGCATTAACCCTGTCTATCTATTTAATTAACTAAGAGCTCCATTTGCTGCTCATTTAATTTCTTTCTTTTAATTTATAAAGCAGAGTCCATCAGAATAGCTGATGCCAAAATGCCTTTCGTTTTTGCTCAAGATGAAAAGTTTTCAACTTAAGCAGACTTGTCTTTGTTTAACTTTGTGCCGGCCAGAGTGAATCCACGTCTGTTTCCCTCCGCTCACATCGGCCTTTATTGCTGCCCCCAAATTGCACTTGATCTGCACCATACCTATCAACAGGTTTCAAATTAGCTGCTGGTATTTTGAGCATGAACACAGAGGACAGGGGTCAGTGGCAGTTGCACGGCACGCACACACAGACACACAAGCTCCTAGTTAGCGTACATTTGTCATTTGACAACAAAAATACATCATTTAAATTGAGCAGCGAACACAAAACCGAGAGGAAGGGGAATGAGATTATATTACATGGGTTGTGGGAAGCGTGACTGATTCGAACAATAATAACACTAATTTATTTTTCTTTAATGAAAAATACTTCACACTGCATTTCGACATGCAGGAATAAACAACTGAGGGAGAGCTCTTGTGTTGAGCTCTCAGTTGTGTGTTTGTGTATTTTTTCTTTCCAAATCGTGGTTGGCAGCACGCTGGGATTCTGTTATTACCCCGGAACTAATCTCCTCAAATCAAACAGAAGTATTAAAGCACTGATGATTTGTATGTTTTACTTATCGGTTGCAAAATCTGCAATCTGCGGCCGGCTCTCAACTTGTGTAATTCCTTAAACAAATGCGTAAACATCCTGTGTTTACAATGCAGATAAATCCCTTAAAGTAGTTAATTCCATTCTCGAGAAAACATATTCAGTTAGAGATGAGTAGTTGGCAACACAGGCTGGATGTCAACACTTTGAAAATCTTTTAAAATGTTTGTACAGTGCTGGTTGTTGTGTCAGCCACGAAGCTCTTTGGCATCCTGACAGGGTGATGCAGCAGTTAAAAACGCAGCAAAGAGGCCTCCCGACTCTTCTGCCATCTCTCTCTTCATCCTGCGGTTTATTATCTAATCAGCTCAGCCCTCGGACACACAGCCACGCTCAATGGACCCAGACCACATGGCCAATAGAGTACCCAACAGACTGTGTCATCTCAGCCTGCTGAATCAAAAACAAACACACAGGCTAGTTTGCTCTCTTGAGGAAACTGGGATTAAGTGAGAAGACTTCCCACCTTCCTTCCATTTATTTATCTTTGTTTACACTCCTTAAGTTTGATTTATTCGCACCTCTTGTCTGTTTCAGACTAGTTCACCATTGAAATTAGAGATTTCTAACAGTGTTTTTCTTTAATCATAATCTGAGAAATCTGTAACATGTAAATGGAAATATTTAATTGCATCTCACACACTTTTACTTTGTGTTAAACACTATTTGTTACAGTGTCTAAACAGCCTGGAGTCAACTCCACACACATTCTCTCACACACCTCTAGATTACCTCAGAGCAGAAGAGGGACAAAGCCCGACAACATCACAAAACAAGACAACAGACACAATTACAGAGCAGCCTGGAGACAATCCCGCACTTTAATGAAAGTCCAGTTTCCCCTGCCCCAGGTAAGTGCTCAACGTGATTGTATCTGTGAAACAATTACACTGTCACAATCAAAGGAAGCTGCCTTTAAATGGTCTGTCATGGCTCTCGGTGGGGCTAATAATCACTCATCTCTTTCCCACTGTGTCACTGAGGTGCTGAATCCTCCCTTTGTTCTGCACATCACCTGCCTATCAATAGACTGCTTGGTGTTACACTTCAGGCACTTAGACGGCCACGCTTTCAAAGGGGGGCTGGGGCCCCGAGGGTATGCGAGCCCTGAGTCCAGCAGCCACTAGCATTTCAGAATCACTCCTTTTTCTCTTTGAGACCAGTTAAGAGATGGATTTGTAAAGTAAACCTTTATTATTCGGGCTTGTGTTTTATACCATGTTCCCGGGTGGAGGCCCAGAGGTAAGATTTAATCCTGGAAGCAGTCAGTTGCCGAGGGGAGATAATACTCTCCCTAATTTATAGAGTTATCACATATCCTCGCCAGAGCATAAAGTGCATCCACGTAAGTCCAAATGCCCTGCAGATTTCCATTTTCCTCCTTTCCTTTAAGTTAATACCTGTTTCATGTTTAACATCAATTAAAGGTATAAGGGTAATTAGTGCAGACATGGGAGAAAAAGTGGGTATCCTGCAGTTTCTCTTCCACAGTTTAATGATTCGCCAGCAGCCCCGACATGTGGCATGTTTGGAATGTTTGTCCCTCCATTCAGAGCATGAGAGTTATTGTGTCAGGAGAGGGAAGAAAGGGATCTATGCAGCTATCTCTGTGCACACACTCACACACAAGCAAATTGTGGTTGAGGGTGTGTTTGCACTGTGTTTGTAAGCTCCATGCCCAGTGGTCATTGTAAGAAAGGGTAAAGAGAGGGTTAGATGGTTTTCAGCCAGTTGATCCTTGTTGCCATTCACGAGAACCCCTCGTTGCAGCTGGTTTTGGTTTCCCTGATTCATCACTGTACAGAAACACACACAGTAATGGGTTCAAATTTAAATCTTGTTTTTCCTTCCCTTCTCCTCCCTTGCTTGTCCTCCACTTCAGAGGACCAACTCCAGCTTCTCTCTCCTTCTTTTTCCCCACTCTTCATTCACTCTGTCCATGGGACACCCCATTCATTTATTTTTTATTAAACTTCAGCGCTCCCCGAGACTCATTTCCTGCGGTTCCTGGTGGAACAGAGAGCACACTGGGAGTTTCCCAGAGACTGGCAGGGGTCGGGAATGATGCCAGAGGAGCAAAGCTGGGGGGGCTGCGTTGGGATGGTCATTTTAGGAGTGCCCTGTCATCAAAAGAATTCATTAGGAAGACCCCTTTTCTCAAGTGGAGAGTGATTTTGTAAAAAAGTGATAAATTGATATTTCGATAATTGTTTTCCAATAAAAGTAAAACAGGCATCAATGGACAGAAAATAACAAAATCAACAGAACTGGACATACAGCACACAGGCTGGACATCTCAGGTGCAGCAATCCTGTCATAACAATATAAACCAAAGCTTGGTGGAAAAATGAAGCCTAATGTAAAAGCTAAAACACCAAAACAGGAAAATTTCCTCTTCCTCTTGCCCTTATTTATTTCAATTGACAGTTGGCAAACAGTGGTCAATCACTGCCGCCGCCTGGTGAGAATGTAATTAGATGGAAAGACAAATATGACTACACTTTCTGCTTGTGTCTAAATTGTTCAGTTACTTTGTTCCACAGTTTCGCTAAAGGTGTGATACTACTGTTACTCACATCTTTCTTCCAGCATAGTCTCATTCACAGGGCTTCAAATTCATGCATTTTGTACCCTGTTGCATCCATAAAACATCCCCTTAAGAAGAATAAAACCTGAAATCAGTCACCTGTCACCTATACAAATTGTTCTTGGGTAAAAGTCCTAAAATGTGTTATATTGAATGCAATAAAGTATCAACATTAATTTTCTAGCAATAAATGTACACCTTTATTATTATATTATATTTTATTATTTGTTAGTGGTATTAATTCAACCTTTGTTTACTCAGGTTTTTGCTAAGTGCAGGATGTATTCAACACATTGCTCACTTCTCCAAGCACACATCTAACAGAGTGAATTAGTATTGTTGTAGTGTTGTTCTGTTTCATTCACATCTGGCCAGTATAGTATTTCTCCTCTTACATCTTCTGAACATATGGGGGTAAATGCATGAATTTTAATGTGAACAAACATCATACTTCAAATGTATGTGCAAACACACATGGCCATATATGAAGTTGAATTGCCCTTATGTGTGGTGGTGGTGGGGAGGGTACGTATGTGTGTATGTGTGTAGTGTGTGAGTCTGTGTGCACATGCATGGAGAGAATTAGGGGGTAACCTTAGCAGTTTTATGAAACATGTACAATAAGAAACATATAATGTTGTTTTCATGGTTCTTAAATGAACCATCTGGGTACTGGCTGGCACAGACCCCAGTTTTTATGAGGTTTATTTTCTTTGCTGACATAGTGTACATTCAGCGCTGGGGCAAAAACCTTTGACACAGGGGACACAGACAAACATCTGAGCAATCAAATTATCCCAGAAAATGGTTATATATGAAGTGCTTGGGGTATTGTTTGCAAATTAGTGCAATAACAAAATGTATCAGTGTGACAGGCAAGCAGTTTCTGCCTCAACCCCTAATAAAACACTACTGCCAAGGAGAAAAGACTTCCAGGCTTTTAATGAGCCTCTTGTTTATAATTCTACACCATCAGGCATAACTCTGCGCTCTGTCATACTGTATACATAACTATTTGTTCAGACAGCTTGATTTTAAAAAGAACATTTCACAATTGTTTTGATGAGTGAGAATACTCACAAGTGTATTACAAAACCACAAGTAGATGCCAGTCAAGAAGACTGAGATGTTTGAGATCCAAAAATGAACCTAAAACATAACTTAGGAGTTACAGGTTTGTTTTAGAAAAAAATATTTCGCTTACAGGTAAGTGGGTAAATTGCAAAGGTATATGAAAAAGAAGAGGGTATGATTTGGATATTGCAACAACGCAATGAACCCCCCTATGCCTTCTCTAAATACCTCAGTTTAACCTCCATCTATGACATGCAGTGCTTACGGGAGCATTCATCATGACACAACAGTCTGACTTCCTGTCTCCGTGCTGACGGCAAGCTGTTAACTTAATGAGATGCATGCTGGCACTGAAGGCTTTTGGGAGACAGATTGGGCCTCCTGCTAACCAGGTCCACCATGGGCTGGACCTCACCCTGGCAGCCCTGCAGGCGAACTGTTTGAGCAACCTGACCCTCTTTGCATAATTTAATTCTTTCAGTCAGCAGCCATATCCTTTACAGGGCAAAGCACAGGCTTATCATACACGCTCAAATGAAGCACCCTGTCATAATAAGGTTGATTAAGGCTGATCAAAATATTAGGAAATGGTGTATACTTACGATCCCTTGACGTGGCTCCAAAGGTCAGAAGCAAAATGAAATATAAAGACATTTTACTGTGATTTTTTTTAATTCTCTAAAATAATCTTAAGTAACTGTTCACCAAGCCCCACCTCCCTGGGTTCTAGTTGCCATCTCTGCCAACCTTTTCTTCTCACACAGCATACATGTAGTTAGTGATCAGGATGGTGGTCCCCTCAAAATTGATTGAAATTACTGGAGCAAAGGGTCCCTGATTTCAGACACAAATCAGACAAAGCAGGCTTCTCATTTTGATCTGGATCAAATTTTCTTTTTTTTGGGGGGGGGGGGGGGGGGGGGTGAAAGAACAATAGACTGCTAAATAAGCTAATTAACTTAATATTAGCTCTCTGACATATTTCCTCTCTGACTGACTTTTTAATGTTTCCCAGTTTTAAGAGGGAACCCTCTTGGCTATTTTAACACTGTTTAAAAACTGTGGCAGAAACTACATGTCCCAGGCTAAAACACAGCATCTTCTTCAATAGATGATTTCTGTGGAGGACACAGACATTAAAGGAGCAGTATGACACATGACTTAAGTGTTGTACTTAGGCTTAGAAGTAACTGCTTGGGATAAGCTAGTACACCATTATTCCTGTGTGTATCTGTATCTGTCCAACAAACTACATTATCTGCATGTGTATCTGGACTCAAGGTGGGCAAAGCATAAACTGGAAGATGAATTAAACAGTATGGTATACCCCTCTGGAACTACATTATATCAGTCAGTCTCTGGGACCCTAAAGCTGCAGGGCTGCAGTGGAAGTCCGAAATAGGAAAATCCAAGTTGGTTTAGCTGTAATTATAACCTCATGTGAAAGCTACAACCTCAGTGATATTTGGGAATGTTAGCTATCATGTCATCATAGAAGACTAAGAGCTGAAAAGCACAGCTTTATATATCCAATGTAAATGTTTAGCCACTTATTAGCCCACACAGGTGTTTTCATACTGCTAAGCAATACTGAAAATCAAACTTCAGCTTTAAAGTATGATGTATTATAGTGTATAATGTCACTGTAACATGAGAGACAACTGCAGATCCCTGCAGCTGAGAAAACTTACTGTTGAAATAAACGAGAATCTTGCCTCTGTTTCCCAGAAGCTTGACGTGGATCATTCCATCCCTTTGTTCCTAATTTGTAGGTTGGAATTTCTCTTTATGTAGTACAACACAATCTGCTATGGTGATCTAAGACACATCTCCAAACTAAACTAAACTAAACTTCTAAACTTCAAACCTTTATTGTCAGTATATTTTTACATACACTGAAATTCTTCTCTGCATGTAACCCATCACTGATTGAACACACACATGCAACATGCAGTGAAACACACAGGAGCAGTGGGCTGCCATTTCAGGCGCCCGGGGAGAAAATTCACCTTCATCACGCAGATAAGAAATTACATGTAAACAGTCATCCTCTGTTGAATTCAGAGGACCCTATTTTACATCAGGGCTGTGAACTAGCAGCTCAAAGTGAACAGCAATTATCCTTGTCCATTTTGGCTCACATTTCACATTTTTCCTCCAATTAACTCCAGTGCTAACACGTTGCATTTTGAGCAGTTTCGGCAAATTGTCTTTATTTTTTCTCAGCGATCTAACCCAAACAGGAGATTCCATTTATTTTCTTTCAGGGAGAGTGTATTCTCTGGGATATTCTCTGGCACGGGAATTGTTTGGAAAGGAGTTTCACTTTGCACTCCACTCCTCCTCCTCCTCCTGTGGAGTGTCCACTGGTGTGAGACCATGTTTGATTGTTACTGCGGTGATCCTTTGACAGGTTTAGCAGCAGCAGTGATAAGCAAAGATAGTTTTATCATTAGAGCATCGCAGTTCACACTGATAGTATCTCTCCCTGCCTTGCTGCTCTGTCTACAGTATCTAGTTAGCACTTAGATTTTAGATTTCGCAACAGTTTGGTCTTTATGATTGTGCTAAAAACAGCTAGGATGGCCCATTGAAGGGTTCTTGACGTTTATCACTCTTAATCCTCTGTTAAGATAAGAGCTGTTTCTAACACCATAAAGGTTTGTGGCAAACATAAAGGATCACACAAAGGATTTTAGGATTCTCACCTTATCCAGTCATCCATTTGTGGCCTTGCAAAAAACAAACAAACAAAAAAAAAGATTATCTTCTCGTAATTTTTTGAGTTAGCACTAAAATTTTCTTGTTTTGTGCAGGGATGTGCTTAGGAAAATTCTTTGGCAAATCTAACTTGTGTTCATTTGTTTCTTATCACTGGATAATGGATGTCATTCACCTGCAAATGTGTTATATCAGAGAGCAATCGCCAGCAGCTACACGAACAAATAAGAAAATAGTGGAGGAAAAGGTGTTTATTGGTGTACTATTTGTTTTACAATGCAGTTTTGTTTTGGAAGTTGGAAGTCTGAAAGAGGTTTTGAATGAGGAGATTAAACATCGATGTTCTATAAAAATAATACAGCTCTCATCACAAGTCAAATATTTTCCCTGACAATAGACATGAATGTATGATTAAACCACATTTAGACTCATTTGACCCTCTGGTTAAGGGAGGCCTTAGCCTGAGGAGGGACACCACACCGAGGACATTGCACATACTCACACACCTACTGCTCCTCCTTCACCCAAACTTGTGCCAAAGCCTGTGTGAACCGTGCAAACTTCCTCTGTGTTGCTCTTTTGATAATTATGAATTATTACAGGCCAGGGTTTTGTTAGTAACTCTCTAATTTTGCAGATCATAATTGATCACAGGTGTGGCATGGGGAGTGTTTTTGAAGTTCTCTTCTCTCTCTTTTTTTCCATCTTCTTCTTCTTTGCTTTAGCAGTGAACCGAGGTCGTCTCCCAGGCAAGCCCCTGTTGGAGAGCTTCCCTTTTTCTTAATTCCAGGCGTTCCTTCTGTGTCTTAGATGAGTTGATGTCCTTTCATCCTACTCGGTGGAAAGGAGGACACCGCTAGCGCTCACTGTCAGTCCAGCTGGGATGTGGCGCAATTTGCTACATTCCTGTTGTTGCTCTGGTCACTCAGGGTGTGTGAACGTGTGTGTGTGTGTGTGTGTGTGTGTTCCCCCTGAGCAGAGCCTCCACAGAGTCCTCACAGCCAAACCATTTTGGGAATGGCTGGAGAGGAGGGGATATTGGATTAGAAAAAGGCAAGGGATATAAATCTCTCACTGAGGCTCTCCAGTCTATCTAGAGGATTTATGATGTTTAACAGAGTCAAATAATAAAGAAGAGAAAGAGAAAAAAAAACAACTTGATGAAATTGTGCTTTTTTTTCCTGAATCTCTCTTTGCTTGGCTGTGTTCACTTTATTCCGGTGCCTCACAGCTCTGCTCCTTGATTAATCGTGAAGTTGACGATTTGTGTGTGCTGTTTGTCCAGATGATCTTCATGTTGCCTTGAAACACAGAAAAAGCAGGTGAAGAGAGGGTGGGTGGGGTGGGGCGGGTGCTGAGGGGCTTAATTGATAAACCCCCAGCTCGATAAATGTGTCTCCGCTCTGGGTGGCGAAGGGTGAGGTAACCATCTCCTCCCTGGAACACATTTCGACCCATTTATGTACAACTAAATCAATGGTAAGTATTTCCAGTTTACCGTTTAATTGCAGTCAGCTGGAACATATTGCATTTTGACACGGCAGAGCAGGAGTCACACACACACACACACACACAAACAGGACATTCTGCGGGCAGCATGAAGGTGCAGCAGGTGTGCTCATGCTGTGGTGTCTCGGTCCAATTCGTGTCAGAGCCATGAGTCAGTGGGACTCAGTCTTTCCATCAATTCAGTTCAGTGTGTGAACCTCAGTCTCACCTTTGCACAAACCCAATGTGACACACTAAAGATATTTTCAGTGTATGTAGTGTATAAAAGAGTTGTTGTGTGTGTGGTAAACAGGATACAGAAAAATCAACCACTACACTCAAATTCAATGTGAGCAGTGGTTGTGATTAGTTAAAGGGGAGCTTTGCCCCCGGACCCCACAATGAGGTATCTATTACAGCAACTACCAAAGAAATGTTCTTTTAATTAGCCACATTTATCTTTTTTTCCCATGTTTTGACAGAAACTCTTACATAAACACACATCAACAAAGGGAGACAGGGCAACAAAATTCATGGTCATTTTTATGTTTGACAGTGCCACTTGGAACAATAACAACTGTGACCCTGGTGCTGTATGTTTTGGTTGGTTATAGTTTTCAGTTTTAGTTCTAATCATGCTTTTGCAGCACCTGCAGTGGTTTCGGGCTGGGGGGAAGGGGGAAATTTAATAGTCAGCTATTGCCAATCATGTGCACATCATTACCGGAGCTGTGATTTGATTTGTTTTTTTGTTTTTTTTCTTCTAAATGTTACATAAGACTTCCCACACTCTGAAATGGATTTGAATGGTTATGTTCTGTTTTTATTTGATCCAGTTGTAATCCTCCTAACTGCCTCCATCTAAATCAATACAGTACACAGCTGGAAGCAAATCATTTTGTTGACAATGGTTGCTTGTATGTTTGTCAGCGTGACCACTCTTGCAGAGCTGTTTTGTGTGCGTGTTGTCTGTGTGGTAATCTGGCCAGTGTTTACAGCAGGCTGTTCTGCAGTCAGACAGCTGATCTTGGCCAGGAGGAGGCTAGCCTGCAGGGACAGGTCTGCATTTAGTGCGGGCAAACTCAAAGCGGCACAACATTAAAATTCTTGCTCGAACATAACGTTTTTGTGCTGTGAAGTGAGAGGGAGGGGAATGAATGAGTGAGTGAGTGAGTGAGAGAGAAGAGAGGAGGGGAGGTGGGGCAGATGTGATGAAACCCTCGCTCGTTGTGCCGTGGTCCCCAGCTTTGTCGCCCCCACAGCAATTGTTGCGCCACTTGCCTGTTCTCCATTATGCCACATTTCCATGTAGTTTCCTGTCAGATATAAAAGGTTGGTGTGAATTTTACTGAACCTAAAACCACGTGTGGACATTTTTCCCCACCTGGCCCAGACTAAAACAGTCAGCGAGGCGGAATGTGAAAATGTACACTGAGGCGGGGGAGATGATGTGTTACACCAAAGTGTTTCACAACAAACACTCTCACAGCCATCAGACTGTTAGCTGCAGGGCTGTTTGGACTTCTTTACAATGTACAGGTGCTGAGGAGAGGAAAAAGGCAGCGGGTGGAGAGGTGAGGAGGAGGGCCTGTAGTGCCACAAACCAGGTCTGCCTGCTCACCCTGATGCCGTAATGGGAACTGCCAGCTGTGGGCTTAATTACAACACACAGTGGTGAAGGAGATTGGTCCTGTTTTTCTTCTGGGACACACAGCTTAACCGATGTGTAGAGTCCAGTGTTTTTAAGCCAGATGAAGGGAATTGTTGAAAGTTCTGCATGAGTGGAAGGAGGGCCACAAGACCTGCCTTAGCTTATTCATCAACTGGAGCGAGAACACACAGCCTGCCATAAGCCATGAAAGTAAATCCACCATAGTTTTCCCACCCTTTTTTTTGTGTAATCGCAATGTAACGTCTAAATTCTTTTCAGGCTGACTTACATGATATAAGTAACAGTTACAGTAGATGGCAATGGCATATCCACGTTTGTATTTAAGGGATTATTTTCTTTTTGTGCTGCTTACTGCATGTAGCTTTGTCGAACAACAAGCTCATTTCATAGATGTCTATGATGTCTAAATGAAGGTCTAAGGATACATGCTATGATTCAGTTCGGGGTTATCGAGGCAACATTTAAAATTATTTGCATATTCCTTTCAGTTTGTAACCTTGACTTTTATTTTGTCAGTTGACAGTCTTATGTCGTTTGCTTTCTTACATGCTTTGAGAGGTAATTCATTCATACCTCATAGAAAATTATTAACAAAAAATGAAGTCTTTGGCGTAAGGATGCTAAGGTCATTCAACACTTGCCAAATTGCCACTCATTTTGGAATGACTATTCATATTACCAAAATATGAATAGGAATTAGTATTTAACTGATTTATCAAACCTTTGCTCAAACAAAATAAAGAAAATGTCTGCAGAGGATGACTCCAAACATTTTTGGTGACTCCTTTATCAGAAACAGAAGCTCCAGTCATGCTTAAATAGTAAAGTTTAAAATTTGAAGAAAAGCAATCACGTTTTATAGTGCAGTAAATTTACTGCACGCTGTCATGCAAACCATCACATTATGGACACTTTGTCAGACTTTCCTTTTGTGACATCCCTATGGCAATCGTTTCATTTTTAACCCCACTGGCTAAACTCCTCCAATAGCCAAACATCAGTATATTGTTCCTTTCAGTGCTTTCTTATTATATCATTTGGGTTTTGGACGTAATGCCTAATGGTCAAACTGCCAGCGATCAAGTTGGGGATTATTATTCAACAAGTTATATTATAGGCTTAATATCTTTGAAGTTTCACTTATAATGATTAGTGTCTAACAATCAGGATTTACCTACATTTCAAATATCCATGTCACGCACACTCATGAGTAGAATATTAGAGTTTTATTTTATTATTGCTTGGGACTATAAAGAATCAGCATGGGGTGACGCACATGCATTTAATATCAACATAGTCAGTACATCAGTTGATTTCAAGGTGGATTACCTTGTGACTGAACACGCCGGTGGTGAGCAAAGCCTTTGGTGTTAATGTAGTGCAAGTGTAATGCATTGTGCTTGGCTGCCTCTTCTGAGACATTTCACTAATGGCATTAATGTTCTGAGTACTCTGGTCCTTAGCTGTGCCAACTGACAGAGGAGGGGAAACATGGAGACAGAGAGGGGAGAAGTTGAGCAGCAGTTGAATCTAAGCAGATGGCACTTGTTTTACTTTCTGCCCGGCCATCTGGAGTTTACTTAAACTGATGACTTCATCATCAAACATGGGCCCACCAGCCAACTATGGTACTCACCACACACACATATATACACACACACACTTACAGGATACAACAGCAGCACACAGAGCAAGTGTGTTATGGTGAAGTGCTTGAGAAGTGTATGCATGTGTGCAGTGTGTGTGTCTGCTTCTATCTGGCACATGTTGCTTTGCAAATACACACAAATGTGTTTATAAGTACCAGGCCTGTAAAAATGTCATCCCTCTGTCTCTTCAGTCCTCATTCAGAGTGACATAATACTGGCCTCAAGGATGCCATCATTAATCCAAATGTCCCTTGGCATTTTCTAACTCCTCTGTCAACTACATAAAAACTTTAATCACTGCAGTCACAGAGGACTGATCCCTGTCCCAGGTCCACAGTCTCCAGGAGAAAGTCAAGAGCAATCAGTTGACTTCATTTACTTGGAGAAGGCTGTTTGTGACACCTGCACTAAGAGACTGTAAATGTACAAAAGCAGTGCAAAACCACCCATAAAGCCGAAGATTTTTCCCAACAAGTTCATAAAACTTGAGTGATGTTAAGAATAACCACCTCAAGTAGATGATGTGTTTTTTTCCAAAACAGGACGTGAGATGTGTTTGAAGATCCACACCAGTGTTAGTACAGTTTATCCTTTAATTGGAAAGGTCATATTTATCTTTCTTTTATTATTCATTCCTGAATGTTTTGGGTCTTTTTAATGTGTAAATTGTGTTGTTTACTGTGACACATTTACCAACAGGCTTCTTATTAACCTGCATTAATTCCTGCCTTTGAAACGCTAAGCTGTCAGGATCACAGGGTCAGTACACCATAGCATACAACATAAGGATCTGGTTGATTGCTTTATGTCAGTAATGTTGGTTTAGTCACTCAGAAAACATCTACACATGCAATTTTCTTAATTTAAGCTAATGTAGAAGGAAACCAAACAAGTCCTCAAGACCAGTGGGATGAAACCGCTGTCTACTAAGGGTCATTGCTAAATGGCTTCCCGCAATAAGGCAGAGAACAAAGAGTATAACAAAGGACATGTAGATTCTCTCTGGTGTTTTATAGACTAGCTGCAAGGCTAATGCTCAAACCCAAGCAGGAAGGAATCTGTTTGTTGTGGTCATGGGCTGTTCAGGTTAAACACGTGATTGTTCTGTGTGTTTTTTTCAGTTGTGCTTCTTTATCGTTATCATTATTATTGCATTGTTATTATTATTGCTGATGTTGTTATAGTTAACGCACCTTGTAGATTTATGGTTGTTACTGTAGAAATGAAAAACAACAGAAATTTGCAGTTTGCTCAGTTTGAGACGAAAGGAATGATTGCTTTGTTTGGCATCTTAATCTGTTAAACTGTTGTTAATTGATATTTATTGCTGTAGTGATTCAGCATGGCACATCCCTGATCTAATCTAAGAAAACTGCACCGTGATATTTCATTTAGTCACAGATACCACAGCAAACGTAAAACCTTTAATGATGTCAAAATAATGAATAAATAAATATCCAGTTGCCAGCTAAAACAATGAAACCTTCAATCTACAAGGTACACTTGATTGTTTTGTTATATAAACTGCTCCAAAAAGTCACGAATAAATTCTTCCCACGCCCAAATTTAAATACCTTTAAAGGCGTCATGTGGAGTTTTTGACTACTAGTAGCATTATGGAACAATATTTTATGAGTGTATCCCCATTTTGTTTACGAATGAGCCACAATACACAGTGTTGCTCCCTGTCGGTCTCATGCTATTCCGCAGACCAACAAATGGTAGCAGTAACATGCAAAAGCAGAGTAGAAGACAGCTACAGTAGCAAGTAAAGTGGATGTAAATATAGTTTTAAAAAGACTTTACAAGAAATGCATTCAACATATTTTAGACCTATAGCTACACACTGTGAATTTTGGTAAGAAATACAGGATACAAAGCTCTATTTTGTCTATATATTTTGCTGCATGTACTGTTATAGATTTCAGTGCCTATGATGCATAACAGAATAGCAGAACAAAAAAGATTTTTAAATTTAATTATTTCTTAAAAACCTCACTGAGTTGATCCTTTGCAGAAGCTTGCTTGGACCAACTGCCCAAGGACTGTGTAAGTTTCCCGTTACTGACCCACAGTGACGGTGGTGAACTGAACACAGCCACAGCCATGTTCACACTTTTCCTGCCACATTAGGAGCTGAGCGAGCAGGGTACCGGGGTCGTCAGGGACAAGACAGGCGTGGGCTCCCTGTGTTGGATGCCCTCACTGCAGTGATGCTAGTCCTTTGGCTCATCCACGTTTAATGCTGGAGAGCAAATGTACAGTGCAGGAAAAGTAGACGGCAGAGTTGATTATGGGTTGGCTGGCAGCTATAGCTGCAGCTGCAGCACAAAGAAGAGGTGGCTGTACTGGACTTTGTATTGGACAGAGTGTTGATTTCTGCCCAGGATGTGGGTATTATTAGCATAATTACCAGAATTTGCAGAATTTAATATATTTGTGGTGCAGTATGTGAGAATATAAATACTTTTACTGGAACTGTAGGTCAACGTGGATTGGAAATGACATTTTTGGTAAACAGATATTGTACACTGTGTATTTGGTTTGGTACTCTTGTCAAACAACGCACTGCCTATATATTTCTTCCCTTTAAATAAATAGCACTTAACCCCCCCTCACATGCATTTTTCCTCAGAAAATTATATGATCTCCCCCAGCGTGTTTCTGGAGGAAGGGGCTGAGGTCGCCTCAGCAAAGAAAGTGAAAAAGCTTTCAAAAGCATTTCTCTTGGCCCACTCGCCCCTGAACAAAGCCTGCTGTCAACTGGTCAAGGTTTCACTTCCTAATTACCTTCTCCTGGGGCACAATGGCCAGGCCGTTGCCTAACCCGGGCCACTCTAGACACCAAGCATTCTTTCCCAGACAACTGGCCCCTCCACCGTGGACCCACGGTCTCTAAGGAAGTGCTAGATGCATGGTTAAATATGGCCGACTCTTTGTACATCTCCTCTGAGTGGTTTGTTTACTTGGAGAAGTCTACAATGCTTGAAAAACACTGACAAGAATTAATGGCTCTACTCATAAAATTTGGGCTGTTGATCATTGGTGTTTATGTTCTTTTGCAACAAAAAAGCACTTTGTCCATACAGTAAATCTGACCTGAGTATGATTCTTTTTTATAATTCTAAGAAATCGGATTTGCATTAGATCACATTCTTGGTGCCATTTTCAAGCTCTTTCCCAGCACTAAGCTCATTCCTTGATTCATGCACAGCAAGACTTTTTAAGACTGCCTTACCTCGGGTTAGAGGTTGTCAAAAGTTCACACAGACTCAAGTCAGCGTTGCTTTCTCTTTCACCCTTTCTCCTTTCTACTGTAAAACCTTAAACCAGAAAGGAAAAGAAAGAGCCAGACAAAATAGAGCCAGACAAAATAGAAATAGATACAAGAGTGATGTGAAATGCAGCCATGGCTCAGACTGGTTCCTTATTGAGTGGAGTGCTGAGTGATTTTCATTGACGCTCCTCTGCCACCCAGGTCACTCCCAAGAACACCCAGACGGGAATTCCACCCAGGCTTATCTCACCGGCTCATCGACCGCCACCAGGAGGAGGAGCAGAGGGGGTTTGGACTGAGGGAAGGGTCAAAAGGGTAAGAGGGGGGTCTCCTCTGTGGCCTGGATAAGGGTTTAGAAGAAACCTGTTGTTGGGGTAAGCAGTTCAGTTGTGTTTACCAACAACTGCTCTGGGAGATCGCTGTCGGCGGAGCGTACGCAAAACCTCTGCCCAGAGGAAACTGGGGGGTGGTGGGGGCGGGTCGAGTCGCCGAGGAGCAGCAGGTTGCACGAGAGATAACAGATTAGACGTCCAGATTATCAGTCCAACTTCTGTGTTCTTTCCCATTCAAAGTCCCTCCATCTTGGAGAGGCTAGGGGAGTGCTACGGGGGTAGAAGCAGTGTGAGCTATTGCTTCATTAGGTCTTACAACTATAAGCCAATGTTTTTCCAGTTGAGGAGCCACTTACTGCTAAGATCCACTAAACCTTTCATGACTCCATGAGTGAACAAGGTGAAGTCTTAAATATTAAACTTCTATGTAATTGCTGTATTTCATTCAGGTGGCTTCAAGTGCTTGTGGTTGCGATAACACTAGAATCTAAAAATTGGAAAGACAACATGTCTAAATTCTAAAAAAAAAGTGCCCAACAAAAATGCAGACACATATTATACTAAATTTTTCTTCAATGTATAATGTTTCTATAAAGTGAAGATTCAGCTGTCGTTTTTGCAGTTCTCAGAGAGCACTTATTGGATTGGTTGTTTTTGTCCACTCAACAAATTAATTCCAATGTTCTTTCTTGGACCTCTTTTTCAGTCTCCAGCAACTCCAGAGAGAAATATCTCTTTCTTTGGCAGCTAACTGCTCCACTATCTTCACTAGCTAGAAGTTAACCTTTACTGTCTTCTGTTCAGTACTGGGCAGGTCATGTACAATGAGATTTTTTTGATTAATTTTTCTTTATTAGGAGTAACTAAAACCATAAATCACTTTTTTTTCTACTGAAAATCAATAGATATTTGGTAGTGTTAGTGATTGATTCAGGTCCAAATCTTGACAATTTAGTGGAAAGTTGATACTTTCACATTCTAGATGCATTTTTTGAATGTCGTGGATAGCGGAAGTTAAGTCACGACTCCGATGTTTAGTTATTCTTAAATTATTATTTTATTTTTTTTGTTTTCTGCTAAAAACATCTTCCTGCTGGAAAAGATGCTGTTAAGAGCAGGAAACCAAAACCATAAAGTTGCACACCGTAAAACCAAAACAATGAGCTGACACTCAGACACTAAAATGTTCTATAGCGCTGACTGGGAACTGTAAAGTCAGGATGGTAATTCTGTGTGGGTTTTCCATTATGAGCAACCAACCATTTGATACACTGTTAATATGAACATGTTGATTAGTGCAGCTTTGATACTCAGCTAAAAGTATTCAGACAATTATCTACTGCATGTTTTTTCCATTTATCAGCAGAAATGAATCAGTTAACAGACAGATGTGAGGGGCTAAATGACCTGCCAGTGTGTCCTGAAACTTCTTGAAACATGTTCCACCTACATGTGTACATCTCCATAAACTCTTTGAGACACACTTTTCCATTCATATTAAGGTGTTTGATTCATCCTTTGATTCTTTTTTCCATTTTTGCTCTTCAAGCTCATACAGTTTTACACTCTTGACATATATGGTAATTCCTTCTGGAACTAGTCTAATAAAAGAATAAACAATTATATAACAATCTAATAACATTTATTTAAACCTGTAAAATAACATAACTTGTTGTGCTGTATCAGGAAGCAAGAAAACCTGAAACAGTTAGGATACCAAATGGTTTCACGGGAAATTTGAAATGAACCATGAAATGGAAAAGCAATCTGTCACACAACTGCTGTGAAAACCAGCATCAGGAGAACTGTAACTCATAGTCCTTCAGGTGGAATATAGAGTAAATGAAATTTCAGACATAGCACTTTGAACATACAACAGTCTCTTAGTAACATCACCACAAATGATTACTTTACTAAATGTAAAAATGTGAATTTATGACTGAATCCACATGTAAAATGGCCACGTTTTTGAGAGCAGATCAGCTTTAACACAGGCTTTCTTTTCTGTTTTATACATATTGTCACTCATCAGGACCCCATTATGAACCACATATGTTTATCCTCCTACAGTTTCAGTGGACCTCGTTTTACAAATTTTACTGTGTTTTGAGTGTTGAAAGACTTTGACCCAACCACAACACATCCAAAAAAGAGTCTATTGAAAAATAAACTGTTTTGATGGCATTTTTGAAATTTCACATTTAGCTAAAAAAAAAAAGATTGTAAAACCCTTTCTGAACAGAGTGGGATGAAATTGATGCCCTGTTCATATAGTAACTATGAAGCCAGCCATGGTTAGCTTAGCATAGGATAAAGACTGAAAACAGGGGGAAACAGTTAGACTGACTCTGTCTGAACTGAATCCACCAATCAAACACAGACGTCTGTAATCTTGTCATGACCATAAGACTGCCTGGCAACCAATGGAAACTCCAGGAAGCCCAGCCAACTAGTCCCCACATAAGCGCCCTTTAAAACCACAAATTGTTTGTGCAGATTAAACAAACAAATGTATGAATTCACAGATTTAAAAATGGCTATTTTTTATGTTGATGAGAATAATCCCTGGCCTATAAACTTTTATACACACAGAACTGAAAATGATCAGCCTTGCTTTCAATGGTCACGCATCCTCACCCTCATTCCTTTCTTGGTGCTGGTACATGGGGTCGTGACCTGCATTGCAGGAAGGATGAGGGTCAACCGTGTGTGTGTGCATGCGCGTCTGTAGCGGCACAGTTGGAAGTTGACAATGAGTGTTTCTGACTTGATAACTGATTTGCCCCTGTGTTCACCTTTAATCTTTGATGGGCCTGGCCAGTGGAAGGGTCACAGAGTGGTACTGCAGGATTTAACCCAAAACGACTCAATGATCCGTCTAAATCCCATAGAAAATTGTGTCACTCACTCACAAATGCCTACTGGGAATTTCCTTTTTTTTTTTAAAGCTCCCTATTTATTGCAAGTTGACAGGAAAAACCAAACAATACAAATTCACATTAAGTTTAACAGTAGAAAAACTTCAACATCAATTTTAAATATTAAATTAAAAAATGAATATTGTTTATATACAGCTTCTGCATAAATACAACGCTGGTTACAATTTAAGCTGCTATAACTGAGGGACTATATTCATCAAAGGGGTCGTTTGGACTGTAACTGTGCCGGTTCTCTCCCAGCTGTGGAAAACAAAATCTGTCTCAAAAAGTTTCACCCACTGAAGCACAACCCAAGCTTTTCACCTCACCAACCAGTCAAGTTACAGTTTATATTCATGTTTGTCCAGACTCATAGTGAATACTTCAATAGAAGATATTATGTGCTTCTTTTCTTTGTGAAGTGGAAGTTAACACTCTTGATGTGTATAATTTCAAGTGAGAAACATGCTGTCTTTCATTAAAGACTATTTTTACAGAACACTGAGAGACAACACGTGGTGCAACAACAGTCACCTGAAGCTCAATATCAGTGAACCCAGTGAGCTGGTGGTGGACTGCTGCTGAAGGTCTATTAGTGTGTAAGTTCACTGAGAGGAACAAAAACAAAGACTCAAATTGCTTGTGTTCAGGTTTGGCCATCAAAGCTGATTCTGATAGGGCAAAAAGAAGCTACAAATTTTAAAACACAGAAGTTTCACAAACATCTTTAGCCTGACAGCACAGAAGATCAATACAATCAGCACAATTTCAAAGTGGACACCCAAGATGAGTGTTAGTATCTGATCAAATGTGAAATATGGTCACAATCTCCCCTTCTGGTCCTGAGTTATAGTGTTGAATAAGTGTTTTGGAAGAACATTATGATGTCACAGGGACGTTGACCTTTTTGAAATAAAATATCATCACTTCATTATTTTATTCTATTAAACATTTGTGTGAAATTTTGTCACAATTACCCCTCCTCTGTTTCAGTGTAAGTCTTATGAAAACTGCAATGCTGTAAAACTCCTGACTCACTATCAGTGAAAGGGGAAATTGGTCAATGTGATGACAAGATGGATGTGGAGTGGGGAAGCCAAAAACAGCCGAGCAATAACAGACTTGGCCATCCCATCTCTCCCTGATCAAAACCATACCATTAAAAGATGGCAAGATGGCTTACTTCTTCTGGCTGGTGAGAACAATTCAAATCTAATTAATCTTCATTGTCTCTGACTTTCAAAATGCTTTCATTTGTTTAATTTCCTATTGAGTGGGCTATTGTGACCGTAGCCAAAAAAGAAATGTGTTATTCATCCTCACTGCCTCCCCTTTACTGTATGTTCCTCCCCGTTTCTTCCGATTGGACCTTCCTCAAAGATTACAAGGATGTTTTGCTCTGCTTCATGTTACAATCTGCTGCTGGTGGGATAGCCATGTTATACTGCTGCTGACAGTGGTCAAGCCTGGTGCGTTCACCACACAACATGTAGGAGTTCAGCAGCTTCTGCCAGTTAGATGGTGGGCTGGTGTTTCTGTAGGATTAATAATTTCATGAGAGACTGATCTACTGGCCAGCCGTATTCTCCAGGTGGTTGTAAGTTACAGGCCTGAAAATGAAAAAACGTGCAATTCTGGGTTTCACAATGGAAGGGAGAATGTATTTGAACAGCTGCTATAGTTGCTTCTCAGCAGAATATTGATTGTTATTACGGGATAACACGCAAGTTGTAACATACAGAAAGCACATGCTTTGAACAAAAGGGTTTAGATGAACACTTGTGTTATAATTGGATTAGATCCCAGACATTGGGAAATATTCATGTAAAAGTGACAAATCATTTTACAGCTGATTGTTTCAGGAAAGATAGATTACAAGGGAATCTGCGTATACACAGTTCTGCATGTTTAAAACAAGAAATGCCATTAGGGTGCCGGTGGAGAAGTGCCACCTCTCCGAAAAGCCCTAATGGCCGCAGCCGGGCTTTCATGTGAATAATGCTGTTTATATTAAGCCTCAGCTCCTACATTAGTGTCCTTCAAACGTCTACACCCTTGCAGCCGTTTGGCATTTCAAAATACTTCACAGGCTTCCTATGTAGAGTCTATTATCAGGGGCTGTGCACCAGTGGAAAGTGTATATGTGTGTGCATGCGTGTTAGTGTGTGTTTAAAACGCTGGAGTGCAGGAGTCACTGAAGGGCTTCATTAAAGAATGGAAAGTATGCAGCCATCTCTGCATGCTGGCCACAGCAGCTCTCACCTGCACCATATATGCCCAGTTATGGCCAGAGTCAGACACTGTTGATTAAAACAAACATTGCCCTCTACAGGTCTGGGACCATCTCTGCAATGCAGAGTTGATTCAGAAGTAATGAACATGAATCTGGAATGAGGTAGAAAGAGTATTTTTTTCCCAATTTGAGGACTGAGACTGACATGAGGATACAATCAGGCATGGCTCATAAAAATAGATATTTCCTCATAAGAGCACATGTTTAATCATTTGACTAGATGAAACTAGAACAAACCTGAAGTATTTCAGTGTTTCCATTTTGACTCCACAAACAGATCTGAGTCCTTGCTTTGCACCATCCCTCCCACAAATCTATTTCCTTTTTATTCAGTGTTCCCTGTTTGCTCTAAGTGTTTTCAGCCAGAACAATCAGTCTTCACAGGGTCGAACACACAGGAGTCAAGCAGCCCTCCATCATGGCCGCCTTCCCAGAGTTTCTGATCACCAGATATGAGTGTGCGTGTCATCAGTCTCAACTTTATAAAGGTTCTACACGCAAGCCAAGGTGCTTAGCGATGTTGACCAATCTACACATGCAGATGTATTCAATCATAGTTATGTGCTTAATATCCGATTGCCCCTTATCTTGTTTTCACATATGCCAACGCAGGCCCTAATCTGTAAATGAAGCATGGGAGCAAGGGGGTTGTGTGGCGAGAGACTTATTTTTGAACAAAGCGTGACATACATGAGCAGGCAAATGTTTTCAGGTCAAGTCTTGGACTCACAAACTCACAGTAGAGGTAGAGATCTAACAGCAGCAGCAGAGAATCAGCACACTGAGAAGACAGATGACAAAGTGAGGGCTGCAGCAGAACCACACATGCAGGACGTAAAAAAGTCCATCACAGTCAATCAGGCGTCAGTCGCTAGTCAGGAAAGAAAAGACGGGAAACTTTACCCCAGCTGTGGCCCTTTTGAGTTGGCCTGCCGTGTGCAGCATGGGGGAAATCCACTGGTTGTCACATACATCTTGATTTTTATGAATGCTTTGATAGCTCCCCTAAAGACACTCCCATGACCAGGTGGAGGGTATTTATACAAGCGTGTCAGACAAGCAAAAAATGAAGGGGAAGAATTTTTGCTGATCCCCTTTGCTCACAGAGAAAAAAGTCTCGTGGTTATTCTAATTGCAACTGGAAGTAATTATCTGGCTGTGGAAGCAGGTCACTTGAATGCACCCTGTCCTGATCACCAGGTGTGAAGGGTGGATGGTTGCGATTGATGCACAGCTGTCTAATGGGAGAAATGTGAAATATGTGTATTGGAGTGTGTGTGAGTGTTAATGCATGTTTGCATACATATCTCAAGTGAAGAATTCATTGGTGCATTTGAAGTAAATAACAGAAACATAAACACCTTTATTCAGAAAAGGCCATCAAGCAATTGTGTAATATAAGATGAAAGGATAATAACAGTTTATAACAGCTTGGACCTTATTTTTGCAATTCTAGCTATCACCTCTGGAGGTTATGGTAACTTTTAATTTTGGGTTGATTTATCCCAAGATGCACCTCTCTCCATTCTTCTTATACTGGCACGGTAAACTTAATAAATATCGTGTAATCGAACATGACCACACAACGCCACAAGATCAAGCCCGGTTCTTGAGTGCTCCTGTTTCATTGTATGTTTCGTGCACTGACAACAAAGAATCTTATCTTATCTGAAATAAACATTCAGCATCCAATTGCAGCAGTTCAAACCTAGGCTCATTAAAAGGTAAACTGATATTTGTGTTGTTATGTAGAGGTTTGTTGGTACTAGTATTTACACCCAGTAACTCCTGTGTGTAACTCTTGTGTAGCTGATGGACAGAATTAAGGTTAACATGTTAACATGTGACCCCTTGAGGTTGAGTAGTCATAGCGGAAATGCTATTTAACTATGGTGTAAATGTGAGATCACTTGACTGCCCATGTTAATGCTCTGCCAGAATTTGATTTTTAATGATGTTGCGGCTTTGATAGGGCTCAACGATCAACTCAGTGTTCACAATACTATCTGGCCTATAAAATGATAGCAAAAAAAAAATGAAATTATGAAATTTTTGAAAGAGGAAAAATCACACATTCCTTCTCTTTAAATGAAAAGCTCAATCTATAATTCCTTTGCTCAGCAGTACACTCAGTTTTTATCTGCTATAGCCTTACTTGGTGTGGTATGACCAGTAGGCTATAGTGGCTAATGCTGGCTAATGTTAGTTAAGTTTAGCTACAAATTGCTTTACAACAGATATTACTGAGAAGAAGTACAATCGGTGTCTGATATAGGGCAATATCTCAGTACAGTTTGCTAACAATAGCAAGGATTAACTTCGATAAGCTACTGGTCAAAACTGATAAATTTAACCTTTCTTTTTAAAAAGGAATGTTACATTTTATCTGCAGTACAGTGTGCATCCTAGGGTTTTTGATTGTATGAACATGAGACAAAAAACAGCTGCCGGTCCAACAGTTTACAAGAGAAATTTTCAAATATGCTTCAAATCAAATCAAAAAGCACACAGCTATGTAAGCCAGTTCCCATTAGTGCAGTATGACCCAAGACTTTATTGCTTCCAACACTTTCAACACTGCAAACGAATTCCACACATTGTAGTAGTCAGTGATAATTAGGATCTGTTGAACACCTTCAGTTTTCACTCAGGGTCTTGCATATTCAGTGTTACTGCACAACAAATGCCTTCAGTTATTTAATGGTCTCTGTGCAACATGAAGACGCAGGATGGAGAAAGTTAATCTGTAAGAATGCTCTGTGATGTGACCACAGCTCAGTGAACTGAAACAACACACCAGATACATTATTCATAGAAATTAACACCACTGCTTAGATGATGAGAGGAAGCTGGAAGAGTAATACACTTCTATCAGATGTAAGTAAGGAAAACATGTCAAAGGGTTATTTATGCATGAAATATGGAGTATTGACAGTTTAAAGTTTTATCTGAGAGCTGAAGGAAGTGGAGGCTGAATAGGGATGAAAAGATCCCATGAAATCTGAACTTTTTTTTTTTCTTCATCCTCTGTGAAATAACACTTGCACAAAACTGCTCCATTTATTTTATTATTTTGTTTTGAAGAGCTCATTGGAGAGCAGTGAAATTAGCCTTTTAAATCTCAGCCGTGGATCCAAAATGTAAATTACCATGCTTTTATATGTGAAATATATGCTTGTGTATGCATTGTCTCCATTTTCATGTTTTGAGCATGCTCATCTACGGTGTAGCTGTATGTTAGCATTTCTCTGCTCTCTCATTTTGTAACATGGTAATTGTGCAGAGCGAGTACCAGTGTGCCAGGTCTCAGCTTAATGAATCCCACCTGTAACACATTTGCACATTCATTCCTCTCCAAGGAGTAATCCTGTTGCCAAAGCAAAGCCTGAGCCGAGTGCAAGTTTGTAGCTGTGCTGAGTTACAAATCTTAATAGTGTACCCAAGATGGCTGCCGATTTTATCAACGCATTTAAAACCTGTTGTCCTGTGAGGGCATGTGTATGTAATATATTTGTGTACATTTACAACGCTCAGCGCTGTACTCAGCAAATAGACGCGAGCAGGAGGAGGAGATGCCTATGGAATGTCAGCACAAGTTGCCTCTGCCATGAAACCCTCTGGCATGTGAGAGGGATTTCACAAACATGAGTACATTGAATGATTAATTCAACAGCTAATCTCTCCACAAACTGTATACATACCAATATCTTAAAAGATTATTGGGCCATTCATCTCAGGCTTTTCCATGAGCTCAGTGTAGCACTGAATAACTTCACTGCAGACATTTCTTTATCATTTTTCTCAAGGGTTTGGGGATGCTTTACTTGTTTTGCCTAAATCTCTTAAGTGAAGCAGTAGATACACACAGTCAGACATCTGTAAGGCGTGCAGGTACGGTGCAAAGCATATTTGATGAATTACTGTTAATTAATACCGCAACATACATGAGTACAGGTTTGAACAGCATGCAAATGATGTTAGCCATATGAATAACCAGATGTGATCTAAACTGATCATTTATTGCATGCACTGAACTTGGATTGAGACCAGCGTTGTACAGCTGGAGATGACTAATCAGTATCCAGTATATTAAGTCCATTATGTTAGCTATGAGTTCTGCTGTAATAATTTCTGGTTCTGAGATCAGAGATTAGGGAATAAAAACACAACATAAAACAGCCCACATCATTACAGAACCTCTACTATTTTTTGGGTTTTTTAATGATTCTGTGTTTGGTAGCATGTACTGTATACTCTACGCTGAATGTCCGCACCAAGAGCTTTTCAGCCATGCTAAGGGAAAAGCTCTTGGGATGGCAATGTTTGTTGGTCCACCACTTTCGTCCAGACAGAAATATTTCAACAGACAACAGGTGTGGTATATTGCTCAAGTACTGTACAATTTTTAGGTACCTTTACATTAATTTTATGCTGCGTTATACTTCTGCTACAACACACCTCAGAGGCAAATGTTGTACTTTCGACTTAACTGGATTTATGTGACTACAGGCGTCATGCATGTGAAGTAGTTATACCTGCAACTTTGAAATACTACATGGTACTGCATGAGAAGTAATTATGAAATAATGTAATATGCAAAAAATTAATAAGAAGACTTTTTTAAATTTTTGCGATTAACAATGTAATTGCATTTAAGAGGAACGTTTGAATGGAGAAATCCTGCTTGGAATGAGGAGTATTTTGATATTGTAGTACTGATAATTTACTTATGTAAACAATGTCGGTACTGTCAACTACCAGTCCTACCACCACTGAGTAATATACAGTTAAAATAATCGGAGACTGTGACATGTGAAAATTTGATTCCTCATTTTGAAACTCCTAACAACTGTTTTAATGAAAATAAGAAGACCGTTGAATCGTCTGTTTTTGCAATCTGATCTTGATGTTCGGTAGCCTTTGCTGCTTATTTTGTAATACTTCAGTCCCTTTGGTCATCAGTTAAAGCCAAATCAGTGATCGCTGTTGCAGCACTGTGCCGTTGTTGCTGATTTCAGTAATGTTGCTCCCATTTGGTGGTCCCAGTAATGAGCAGCGGGGGGTGGGCGGACCACATTGAATGGGATGCCAGAGATCTTTAGCTAAAGGCTCCTTCAGGGCCTTTAGCATTTAGTCACCCTGAGCTCATACTTGTGTGACTAAAGCAATTGTTCTCTTAATTGAAGCCATTCAGGGCTTCTGCAGGCTTTTCCCCCATCCCTCAGGTGGCACTCAGGTGATCATCCAAAACTTTCAGGTGGGACTCAGGTGATCACTCAAAAGTGCTGAGAAAAAAGGATGTTTTCACATTGTAATCATGAATATACTCTTGGTATATAATTAGAGCAAAATGTCTATATTATAGACATAGAGCAAAATGTCTATAAAACAGATATTTTAAAACTCAGGTAGTTTGAAAATTTTAAAAAATGGTGGAGGTTCAAGTGTGTAATTGAATAATTTTGCTACATAATATAGCTAAAATTTGATGACATTCTCTATGCTGTTCTGGCATAGTAAATGCCAGAGATAGCTGTATATGGGCGTGTATCTTTCACACAGCAGTTATAATAGCTCATAATATGCCTTTCTGGGTCATAAACACAAACATATGATAATGAAACTGCACATAGGTAAATGACCTGTCGACACAGCTGAAGTAAAAATCCCAATGCAGGATTTACGGGAGCTCTGGGTATAAGCAGAACTTTAATTGTGGTCATTCATAGAGTGAATGAATAAGCTTGAGGGTGTTCACTTTGTGTGTATGCGTGGGTCTGGTGCTGTAATATGTGAAAATGCCCCCCCTCCCTCAAGATAAATGTGATGCCACAAATATCTGGTGTAATGGATTTGAAAGCAGCTGTTCCACCTTCAGTCCTCAACACATGTAAGGCACTTGTGTCTGGAGAGCGCCATTTCAACTTTAATTCCTCATTCTGAATAATTCACAAGCCCAAAGAGTGTTAGAGGGCGGAGGAGCCAAAGCCTGCACATGTGTAAAAATGGCTGACACACAAAGAGAAGTTGCCCTGACACTTGCAAATGGGAAAAAAAAGAATCTGCTGTGGCCACAGTTTGTTTTCACCTGAAGCAGTCATTTATCTTGGCCAGAGCCCAACACTAAACCACTGTGTATGTTTCTATGGTCTCAGTGGGTTTGTGTGTGCACCACAGCCACTTAAAGTGGTGTGGGGAACTGCAGATTTCAGTCCTAATCTAGGAATTGCGAAACCACACTATTTCCTTGCACTTGAGAAGTGCTTGGCATCTCATTTTGACTGCTGAGGACCTGTACACATCAGCTTATACGGAGCATGCACATGAGTTTAGGACGTGTGTGTGTGTGTGTATCTATATCTATATCTATCTATCTATCTATCTATCTATATATGTAAATACATATAGATAAGAAAAGCTTCGATGAACCCATTGTCCAGTACCAAACAGTAGCTAAAGAGTTGTTATTTCCCTCAGCAGTTGGTGGAGAACAAAACAGAGTTAAGTAGTAAATATTAGACTTATATTCATCAGGTGGCCAGACACAAATGAACACAAATAATGAAGACAAATGTTGCTCCACGTGTGCTGAAAGTACGCAGTTGTTTGCTGCTATGTTCACCAAATCCACTTTGTAAGGTGTCAGTAGGTCATGTCTTTTACACTTGTTGTGCTGCCCCCAAGTGGCCAAAAAATCAAATAATGTCAGTTTCAGGGTTCAATCTCCCTAAGAGATAGGCTTTGTGTTTTCTCAAGCGAACATTCTGCTATTCTGTCTCTTGGTACTTTTCAACTTCCCTGTCCATCTCTGTGTGTGTTGTTCCCATTGCACTCTTGAAAATATACAGTATTTCCAAAGGAGCATTTGTTGGGGAATATTCAGCTGAGGGTTAATACACAGTTCAAACTAAACTTTAGTGCCTATAATAATGGAACATGTGATATATCAGGCTTTGGATGCAGAGACAAGAAGAATTTATTGTTGGGTTAGGGTTAGGGTTAGGGTTAACCCTACCTGATTAACAATAGGAAAAATATTTAGTTATTTTTTGTTGGTGTCACACATTTGAATTTGATAAAACAGGTAATTGTGTACTTCTGTCTGTGCTTCACAGATAGCCACAGTAATTGCAACCATCCATCCTCTTCTCATTTTCCACACCCAACACTATACGCTCTGCAATGACGACTGTGTGAAGTCAAATTAGCTCAAATTTCCTCACAAGATGTTACACAACATCAGCAAAAACAAAGTCCTCACAATGGGGATTTACCGCCTCCTTCCAGTCAATAGCCCCCTTGGGAGCTTTCCTGAATGAATCCCAGACTGCTATGTAGCTCAGCTATCTTACTGACCTGTTGTGCCACCAGCTACTTCAACCTGGAGCCTACACACTCTCGCCATACAGCCACATCCTGGCAATAAATCACTGGGCAGAGTGAACTTTCCTGGAATGCTTGTTGAGTTGCCGAATGGTTGTTTGTAAGTCCAAGCAAGGTCCAAACCTTATCAGTGTTAAACACATCTCTGCGTTATCAGAGATAAAGACGAGATAAAAGTGAGCCTAAGAATAGGCTCCTCTGGGCAATATTTCCAGTAATAGAACACCACAAGGGTGCACTGAATACATGCCAAGGTGGCAATAATGCAGCTCATATGCTTTAACCTGCATTTCAGCTACATCAGCTTCATATGTGCAAATTTATTACATCACCAGATGACATTTCTGAGTTTAAATCAACACCAGGAAACATAAGGTTTTTGGGGTCCACAAGTGAGGTCAGCAGGTGAAATAAATGCAAACTTCTCAAGGCTAAATTCCCATTTCTTACCGGTGATTTAAACTGTGAAAAAATATTATTGCAGCCTGTTCAACCGAGGAGCTCTTGCTTGCTGCAATTAAGGCAAACGTTTTGATTTGCCAACAAGATTGCTCACCCGTGTTGACACCTCACTTCACACCAATGTGCCAAATCTACAGCTTCTTAGAGACGATGAGACATTTAGAGACTGAGTTTCAGTCCCACTTTGTGATGCAGTCTGAGTCACTGAGTGTATTTTGACATGTAAATCTGGCCCCGAGCAAGCTTTCGGCTGACCCCTTCAGAAACTTGGGTGGGCTCCTGAAATACCTCCCTTAATTTGACATGACCTGATTTGGAGGATTTCAGTGTTATTACTGCTCTTGGCCGTGTGGACTCACATGCGAGGCGTGAGGTTGAGGGAGGTCTTCCCAGAGCTGTTATGAGAGCTGATATGAGACAACAGTGGACTGTGCCTGCAGCAAAAGAGAAGTAAAGGTAGATTGAGGGGAGGAGAGGGAGCATTTGACAGAGAAGGAGGCGAATAACAAATGGGACAGAAAGGAATGAAAAAAGAGAAAAAAGAAGTGTTGCAAGGAATGAAGATGCAAGCTCCAGAACCCCATTCTGAAGCATAAGAGTTGTCCAGCGGAGTCAGTTCAACATCCACTACGTGTCTTCTCTCTCTGTCTCTCACTGGGCGTCCAAAGAGATCTAACTATTGTTGTGTTGGAAGTCCCTGAGTTTTGACAGCTGCGCTTGGAGTGCTGTGACAGCAGTCTAGAGGGAAGGGTGTGTATGTCTGGCTCTGTGTTGTCTGATAGTTTGTAGTGGATGTGGACACATGAGTGTGCAGTGTCTTGGCGTGGTGTCCTAGCATTGGTGTGTGTGTGTATGTGTGGCTCTAAAGGTCAAGCTCTTATGTAGAGAACGTGTGTGTAAGACAACAATAAAAACAATAAATTAGATTTATGTTGCACCTTGTGGACCCATAGTGGAGCTCAGTGTGCTTTATTAGCTGTATTTGACCTGCAGTTTTGTAGACCAGAGAGAAACAACAAATGATAAAGAAAGTAGAGTCCCCAGTGTTTCCGTGAGAACGTCTGGGGAGCAATACTGTGAGTAAAACAAATGACTTTATACCCTGAAATACACTGGTCACAGTAGTGCTTTGAGGAAATGTGAACATTAGCATGCTAACATGCTCCCACACAATGTGTGAAAGTGGCTATATATATCCATCCATCCACCCAGTTTCTGTGCTACTTATCCATCAGGGTCGCAGGGGGGTGCAGGAGCCTATCCTAGATGACTTTGGGAGAGGCGGGATACACCCTGTACTGGTCACCAGTCCATCGCAGGGCTGATACACAAAGATAGACAACCACACATGCACACACTCACACACAGGGGCAATGCAGAATAGCCATAACGTGGCATGTTTTGGGGTTGTGGGAGGAAGCCCGAGTACCCGGAGAAAACCCACACAGGCAGGAACATGCAAACTCCACACAGAAGGGCCCTGACCGGGATTCGAACCTGGAACCCTCTTGCTGTGATGTGACATGCTAACCATGTGTGCTTCCTCACTACATGGTCATTTTGATGCAAATACATCAAAATGACCATACAAATTTACAGTAGCTGTAAGAGGTGAGAATGAAACTGTTGGTAGAAAACCTTCAGTGTTAAATAGTCAATTGTTGACATAATAAACTTTGTAACTTTGCAAGACATACATATTCATGTCTATTATGGATAAAAAAAAGCATATTAAGCAGTTCAGACTGTTGATGAAGTTATCATTTCTTTTTTTGGACACATATTTAATTATCAGTTTTAGTGTGAGGATCTGCCACCAGAACTCCCAACCCCCTCACTGACCCAGTTGAAGATTTTACACTTGAAAATGACAGAGAGAAGACTGAGAACAGGAGACGGTCAGGGAGAAAATGCATTTCAATATCGAAAAGTGAACAACTATCTTTGTCTTTATAGTTTAGATTTTCATGCCTGCAGTCCCTCTGGACACAATCCACTCTGTTCTTATATGTGTTTCTCTTTCACAGCTCAAAGGGACAGTGTATGTATGTGTTTCAGTCAGAACAGGCAGTCAATTTTATAGTATTTAAGCTAAAGCACTAAAAATGTGACTTGATGATGACATTGTATTTGACATTAAAGATCACCAAAGTTATTCCCCCTCATTCCTTGAATGTCTGAATATCAATCAAGTATCTGTGCAGATGTCTCACTAAAAACGTCACACAATTAACAAATTAAGTTGAAATCGTCCCCTGAGAACTATGAAAGTTTGTGCAAAATTTCAGGCCAAACCACTGGATAGCTGTTGATATTCCAATCGGGACCAGTGGTGATGGACTGACCAACCAACAGACAGACAAACACTGCTATCCCTAGAGTGTCTGTGCAGCTTACTGTACATGCCAAATGTATCCTGCTGTGTGTGTGTATCTCTGGATTTTCAATTCAATTTAGTTCACTTTAATTCACTTCAGTTCCGTTCAATGTAATTCAGTTTATTTATATAGCGCCAAATCACAACAGAAATTGTCTCATGATGCTGTCCAATTAGAGCAGGTCTTCTCTAAACTCTTTAATTTAATTTTCACAAAATTGATTTGGCTAACTTTTCAAACTTGTAACAAAAAGAAAAAAGAAAAAAAAATCTCTACAAGGATCCCATTTACTTAATGATGTTGCAGCTGGTGTACATTTTGTCCTGACTGATGTAGCTGAGTGAGGTGAGCTTGGGAATAAAGCAGGAATGTGTAGTGGGTGCTAGGCAGCTGGTGGCTGAGCCCCGCTGGGTCGCAGGGAGCAAGGCCAGGCCAGCCACATGAGCCTCAGCTGATTCACACTACCAATGCCATGCACACACACACACACACACACACACACACACCTTAACATGCTTTCCTGCACGTATCATCCGATCAGAAAGCCAAATGTGAGTGAGTGTGTGTGTGTGTAAAAGAGATGGTGCTGGATGATAACAATTAAAAACCAAATGGAATGGCTGAAATAGCCTGATGCTGATTAAAATAGACATGTTGTTAGTCATTTTTAAGCCTGATAGCTTATTCTCCCACCCAGCGAGTTACACATGCTTCTGCAAAATTACCAATAATCATGAGGGTCAACAGAGTTCTCTGTGTTTTCCCAAAAGCAACTGTTGAACACAAGTTAATGTAGCTGGCTCTCAACTCAAAACTAATAAGGCAATTGCATTAGCACAGTCTGAGCAGAGTTCTTAACAGCAAAGCCAGAAGTTATTATTTCTTACTGTAACTGACTCAATACCAAATAGTATGAAAATGACCTGCTGTATTACAGTAATGGCATGGCAAGCACCCAGGTATCAGACTTATTGGTGTGGCTATAGTGGCGTCACTCCATAAAATACTTACCTGTCCAAGGGACACAGAGCATTTATAGCAGGCACTTTAACTCCCGTTTGCCCTCCAAACAAGGAGCCTTATCAGCTGATGAGGGGGAATGCAGGAATATTTCAGGAAGAATGCCTCACACCTCCACCTCCTCCTCATCGCTTCTTGTTAAATACAGCAGTTGCATAACTACCATGCCGGATTCAGATGAGCGTAAATTTGTACATGAATAAGCTGAACACCCATATCCTTATTGCCTTAAGTGACATCCTCTAGCCCAGGCTGACATGTGGTGACCCTCGGAGATGGAAGGCAGAGTAAAGTCCAGGTTTTAGGACCCTGGCATGGTTTTTTTTGGGTCCTTTCCAGTTGTATCTGGGACAAACAGAACATGTGGTGAGTTGCTCTCACGTGCTTGAATCAGGAAACATTTTTCCCTCCACTCTCCCCCCAAGCCTGTCTAAGAAGCTCATAAAAGCACACAACTTCCTGCGGTCATTTAATGACACAGCACGCACTGTCATCAACTGAGTCACATAAACACTCCCTGACATGCCAGCTGAAAAACGTTTATCGTTTGCATTCCATTTCTTACAAATGAAATGTTTTTAATCCACCTGAAAAACAAAAAACTGCAATCTCTTCTATACAGACATGGAGGAAAATTGTTATCCCCTTGAGTCTGGATCATTCATAGCAGATAAAACATAACTGAATCAACATATTTTCCATAAATATTTCCGATTTCATGTAGGAAATTTGCTAAATGATATAAGTAGTCAGCACTTTGAATGATCTTGTGGATCTCCTTAAACTCACTGTGTAGATTCTCTTCTGTCATCTGTTCTGTGACGCCCTCAACTGGTCAGAAGTGGAACCAGCTGTTCTGCAGACCACAACTTCCTGCAGCTTTTACTGGCATTCAGACTGAAATGGAAGCACAACAACTGCTTTTTCTGCATTCATTTTAAATCAAACAAAGACAAAATAACAAGAATTTTTGCATGACCATAAAGGGTAACTACAAAAAAACATTTTAACAAGAGCATGAAATTCAACCAGAACATGTGAGTCACAATATACAAATTACTGGGTATTTAACCAGCTGAAAGATGTTTCCCTATAAAAGCATAAAGGTCAACATGTTGACCTTGTTTTCTGTTTCTCGTTGAGGAATGTTTACTGTAATTGCCTAATCATAATTGATGGAAATGTTATCTTACTTAAAGCAATTAAATAGTCCATTAAAATGCCATACTTGAGCCGAAATGAGCTGGCATTTTACAAGTGAACAAGAGTGTAATTAAAAATGAGGAAACATTAAAGTACAGCACTAGAGAGACCTAGAGACACCTCGGCTGTGTTCACACTGGTATGTATTGGGTTATTAATAGTTGCTATGATACCCACATCCTCTCTGCCCACTTCTTTGTCAGAGCCTCCTGTGACTTAGAGCACTATATAAACCCTACTGGGCCAGCCCTATGTCCTTTTCTGGTTGCTGTTATTGTTGTGGAGCGCAGGCCACAGAGTTTGGCTGCTCCAGCTGAGAAGAGGGCACCTACTGGGCTTTTCCCATGATGATGAGAGCCGCTCTGCCCGGTCAGGGCAGCAGGCAATGGATAAGGGCCCCCGAGCTGCCCCCCTCCTCCCCGCCTGAGGCCCCCCTCTCCCCTCTCTTCCCTCCCTCCTCCTCCTTTAGATTCCCTCAAGTCATGATCTGGCCCGTAAATTAGTACTGGGAGAAAAATAGGTTCTGTAAGATGAAACTGGGTTTCTGTGTGTATCAGCACACGACTCAGGGGAGACAAGAGAGAAGAAGCAGGCAGTAAATCCATTGGAGTCCACTGATAGCGCCTGTTTGCACAGCCACTGCCGCTTCCTTTGATCAAATGGCTGGGGGAGCAGGGGGTCGTGTGGCGCTGCCGAAGGTCAGCTATATATTACACTCCTAAAAGTGATTACTGAAATTCTTAAGTGAAACCATTCTGCTGCCAGGGTGTGCTCTAATCCCCTGCAGCGTTGTCTGGGCTAGGGCTGGGGCTGGGGCCTCTCTGTGGATCTGTGCGCCCAGCACTCCTTTTTCCCTTCCCTTTCCACTTGTGTTTTCTATCATGGGAGCAGGCCTAAAAAGAGCCCCCTACATGGAAACATAGCCTATCCAGTTGCAATATCAACTGCTGGGGCATGCAGGAAAGAGAGAGAGGAAAGGTAGTGTCAGGAAACAGAAATATGCACACACTTCAAAGGCTGGGGCAGCAAATTAAGGGTTAGGCATTGGACACGACAGTAAGTGGCCTTTACATCAGAAACAGGGTAAACAATGTCTGGATTGTGTTTCGCTTCTTTCCTCTGTGTTGTTGCATAGAGACCCCCCGGCTCTCCATCTGCTCACTGACTGTGCTGTAGGTAGAGCACTAAAATGGCTCAATGAAGTTTTTTGACGTTGAGCAAATCACTTTCATCAATTGAGCTATGATGAAATGTTTGTATCGGAGCCAGCGATGTGTTTAAATGAATGGAAAATCTGACACAGGTTTGCAGAATGAAAGGCTTTAAGAGTATGTAATGTAATAAAGGCTCTGTTAAAATTCCACAATTTATGACTGGTAGCTAATCCTTGCCACAATGTTACACTGTATCAAATCAATTACAAGCACTTATAAAACAGAAGTGCTGCTTTTAAGCGTGATACTAACAGGAGAGAGTAGTGTGTCTGTGTGTGTGTGTGTGTGTGTGTGTGTGTGAATGCCTGGTTTCTACTGCAGCGACATCGCAGTTGAGATTAAGCTAGCCAACATGATCTAAACAAGAATTATGTGAAGTCATGCTCTATGAAACTTTATACACATTTGCTGATCATTACCTAAGATTGCTTTGTGTTAACTTTGGCAAACCAGCTCTTGGCTCTCAGACTGAAAAAGGGATGATGTATTTCCTCTTATTTATTATTTGCACTGGGCTACTGAGAGGGAAAGGGAGGGAAAAAAACGAGAGTGTGAGTGGAATGCCTTCGACTGGTCCATCGATGCCAGGAATAACAGAATGAAACTTGCTCCTCAGCCTCATTAGTGTGTAGAAAGTTCCCAGGAGACACAACAGAGTGTAAATACATTTAAAACTCTTTACACTGCAGGATGCTACATGCCAACTTCTCCCTATTTCTACCTTTTTCCCCCCTTAAAATGAGAATGTAAACGGCATCGAGTGCTGCAAGTGTGCAGGCTTCAAAAGAGTTGCAACCCCATGTTGCACGTCTCATAAATTCTAGTGAGGGAATTCAAAGAGAAATTTATCGAGCATGGCATTCACACATGTTGACAGTAAAGAGGGCCAACTGCACACCGGGTCTTGGGAATTTGTAGGAGCACATGGCCCCTTTTCTTTTGCTTTGAAACACCCTCTTTGACCCCTTGTCCGCTTATGCAATGTCTTTGCCCTTACTGTTAAGAAAAAAAAAAAGGAAAATTTATATGAGGCACAAAAGCCCATAACGGTGTCCTGTAAATTAGAAATGTCAGATATATGGTTGTAAACATGAAGAGATTTATCTATGGATGTGACCAGGGCTTGAGAAACACTATTTCATGGACACTTCTTAAACCATTACCCCCTGAAGCAGGTGCACTATTATCCCAAATAAGGCAATGTGCTATAACATCATCATTTCCCAGCATTTGTTTGTAACATGAACAAGTCTCTGCCATGTGTTTCCACCCTGCGCTGCCTTTTCTTCAGATGTTTGTACAGTAATGGAGGTGTTTATGGTCTTTGGATGTTGAGCACCTATGGGACTCAGCGTACAGGACCACGCTTTTGGCTCTGCTGCCTATTGACACAGCTGCTATCATGCTGAAATGATCTGATTCCAGGGGTGGTGAACATATCTGCACACACTTACCCTACACACACGCATAGAGCACATGGAGAGCACACATCACATGTTTGTCTTTTCCCTTTAAATGTCATTACGTGCTGCTCAGACACAGCTTGATGTTGACTTTGGTGTATTAAGGGCTCTCTTGCCTTTTGTTGTTGCGTGACTTGCGGCGGTTCGTTCAGAGACTTCCTCACAGGATGCTACAAAGCGTGTGCTTCTTTGCTATCAGCGGCTGCTGTGATCACCAAAACATGTCTTCTAGGTTCATTTACATCTCCTGCCTGTCACAAGATCTGCACCCCTTAGCCAGTGAATAGCAGAATGGGATTTTTTAAATCATGTTTCCTTTTTATTTGGACAACTCTACTTTTCTTGAGTTTTATGATGTGCAGAGTCATCTGGTTACTGTACAGCTCCTCGGCAGAGCTTTGCAGGTCCTGAGTGATGGAGAAAAGCTGAGAGCAGAGAGTGAGAAGGTAAATAAAAATCTGTATGATAATAAATTGCATCACTGGTAATTCTATCCAGTACCGGTCTGCAGTGTGTATGACCCCCTTTACATACGGGGGCCCAGGAAGATCTGCTGATAACATGGGGATTGATGCAGGTCATTAAAAGAGCGTGTGTGCTGGGCTGGAGGGGTCCGTTACATTTGGCCTCCACAACAGCACTGTATATCAGCATGTTGTCACCTGGGCTGATCTCACAGCAGGTCCTTTGGCTAAGAAAACACACTCTCTGTCTTGGGTCGGTGACCAGCGCAGGCTCACTCACTACCCGCTAATGTGCTACTCGTGCCGAGGGGCGCGCTGTTTGGGGTTCACAGCCTCTCAAAATGTAATCCATAACCAATTAGGCATCGTGCGTGTGTAACTATAGAGACAAAACAAAATGATGTGGATGGAAAAAAGTGAAACAAAGGCTGCTCCAGGATCAGACATTCCAGTAATAGTCCTGGTTTTATTGAGTCGGTGAAGGGGTTATGAAGTTGCATGACAACATCAAAAAAAAAAAAAAAAAAAAAAGCTTCATGGAGACAATTGGGATATTGTGGGGAGCTCAGAGCTCAGCTTTTTCTCTCATCACAGTGAGCAAGTCCATGGGGACACTTATTCCACTTGTTCATTTCATACACTCTACAGTCTCAGGGCAGCCAGTTTGTCTTCTGTATCCACCTCTCACTGTGACCACAGTCACTCCCATTTATCTTTTCATGATGTCTTGCTTGCCCAACCCCCCAACCCTCACCCACATCTGTTGGGAATGATGTGTTATTCTTCCACAGACAAACAGCACCAGCTGGGTGTGATTCAATGGTAAATATTAATATGTATATATTAATATTGGGGGGTTGGGCAAGCAAAACATCATGAAAATAAATCATGAAATATATATATATATTCCTGTTCACTGTCTCAGTTTCTTCTCTCACTCATCACATTTTTGCCCTGATTCCATCTTTGAAAGACCAGGTATAAAGCTGCATGCTGTGTTCATACCTGGGATAACACAACACACACACAGTTGGCTGCCATGGAAAAGGACCACTGTGGTACCAGCACTTCACAGACAGCAAATGAAACTTAATTTGACTCACTCATCTCTTACCTTGAAACAAATGTCATACACTGTCAAATGTATTTCTTGTGTTGGGTGAGCAAACAGAGACAAGATCCCTGACATGGTTATACTGAACACTTTAAAGTTAGTGATATTAATGATATTTTTAAATATTTCCATAATGGGTTGCATGTTAATGATACAAAATAGAATCAGTATCTATATACACACAATACCACTTATAAAAATCAATAAAAGAACAATTTAAAAAGAACTGTGACATATGAGACACACACACATGAGGAGTATGTAGATCTAAAAGCTTCTCTTCAAATATTTCACCACTGTTATATATTGTTTTGAAAATTGTCCACTCGGACCAAAGAGATAAAACACTTTATTTGAACGACATATCTCATATACAGAAGACAACTACATGTGCATGCTTAACAGCATTTAAAAATATGTGATAATTGTAAAAAGAATTAGTAAAAACACAAAATCAAACAGCTAATAGAGTGTGTGTGTGTACCAGTATGTTACTGAAAATTCAAGATTAAAAGAAAATCTTTCAAATTCAAGTAACTCAGTCCATTTGAACTTTTCTGTATCATGACCGTCTAGGCAAGTGGTCCACAGAAATGTTAAAATCAAGTGGCATGTTGAGCTAAAAAGGTTCTTATTCTGTGCAGAAGCTCTTTCTTGACGCTGTCTGGCACCAAGGCTGCAAGAGAGAAACACATCCTTGACTACTACTTTTATCTGTTATTCTAAAGATTGTAAAAATTACTCAACATAGCAATTAATTTACCTCAATTAAATTTTTTAAAAAATCCAATATTGAATTTCAGTATGTTTCAATATTTATTCAATCTTCTCTTAAAAACAAACGAACGATAGCTAAGTGCTTCACGACTTTTAACGTGCGATGAAGAAACATTTAGAAAATCAATTTACAGTGAGAACTGCTCAGAAACACGTTCCACATGTTGATAATTCTAACATAACATGTTTGGGTGTGGACCTCTATGATGGAATAAGAACTTTACATCAAGGCTCTTGCTGTAAAAAATGAGCTCCGTTTTCAACCTAATATGTACTGAAATGGTGTTTTATAGCAGTACTGCACGCGTTCCTCCAAATAGTTAAGTTACCTCTTCCTTTCGGGGTGATCTCCACCACCAGGTCCTCCACAGTGACGTGCTCCAAGCCTTTTTCTTTGATTACTTCTACAAAAAAATGACATTTCAAACATTAAAAACAAAGATCCTACAGTGCATCTGGAAAGTATTCACAATGCTTCGCTTTGTTATGTTACAGTCTCATTCCAAAATGGATGGAAGTGAAACAAGTTTGCTTGAGTGTTTTGCAAATTTATTAAAAACGAAAAACAAAAAATGTAACATGCACATAAGTATTCACACGGTTTGCCATGACACTCAGAACTGAGCTCAGGTGCCTCCTGTTTCCACTGATCGTCCTTCAGAGGCTTCTACAACTTGAGCTGAGTCCACCTGTGGTAAATTCAGTTGATTGGGCATGATTTGGAAAGGTACACGCCAGTCTACATAAGCCCTCACAGTTGACAGTGCATGGCAGAACACAAACCAAGCCAGGAAGTCAAAGGAATTGTGTGTAGACCTCTGAGACAGCCCACTCCTCAGTAAAATGCATATGAAAGTCTGCTTGGAGTTTGCTAAAAGACACCTGATGGACCCTCAGACCACGAGAAACAAAATCCTCTGGTCTGATGAAACAAAGATTGGACTCTTTGACATGAATGACAAGTGTCATGTCTGGAGGAAACCAGGCACTGCTCATCACCTGGACAATACCATTCCTACTGTGAAGCTTGGTGGTGGTAGCATCATGCTGTGGGGATGTTTTGCAGCAGCAGGAACTGGCAGACTAGGATCATAAGAACAGGATCATACTCTAAAAGGCTTGAGGCTGTAATTGCTGCCAAAGGGGCTTCAACAAAGTATTGATCACAGTGTGAATACTTACATGCCTGTTATATTTTTGTTTTTTTATTTTTAATAAATTTGCAAAAAAATTCAAGCAAACTTGTTTCACTTTGTCATTATGGGGTGTTTTGGGTAGGGAAAAGTTAATTTAATCCATTTTGAAATAAGAGTGATGAAATACACATTATTTATGCCTTTTTTTTCACAGAAGACATTTTGACATGTTGATGTATGAGGTCCAAGGCTGCTTCAGATTCAGACTCCTGGTATTGTGCACGCTGACTTCCTTGTATGACAAGTCAAAATGTCTGCTGTCTGTTATTGTTGAAGTACTGTGGGGATCTTTCTTATTCCTGGGTGCTTACAACACAGCAGTTACATATTTAAACTTACATTTATGATCCACATGTAGTCAAAACTATAGCATCACAATAAAAATAAAAATGAACAAAAACATACACAGTCATATTAACTGACATGTCAATTAATTCATTTGTTAATAACAAAGTCAGCAAGTTCATGATGCTGTAAAAGTGTGAATTGTAAATAGTGGCATAAAACAGATTTATTTTTAATGAAAATGTTGATTTGACTTTTTCATCTATAACTCTAACTCACTAAATATGTCTGAATCTACCTCACAGTTATGTAAGCAATACACCTGGGCCTTTAAAGGGGACATAAAAGATGCACACCTCACACACAGTGAGTAGATGATGGCATCTTTCAGTTCTTTGGCAGTCAGTCAGTTGCAGAAAATCAGTGACATCTATGCTATGTGTTTCAGCAACAGTTCTGCGATTTGTACCTTTGCAATGAGCTTTCATCTGGTCTTTCCATCCGCACTCCGTGAGCTTAGCCCTCAGCAGCTCCTTCAGCCTGTCAGTGTACAAACACGTGTAACAGTTTAGCAGGCATGTTTCTGTCTTAAGTGTTCAATAACATAACACTGGTCATTTTGACCCTCATCAGTACCATCCTCTTCGTTATGCTGACGAAATTATGAAGAGTGATAATTCTTTGCAAGCCAGAGAAATGAATAATGATAATATCAAGCACCAGTCTTGCTTGTTACACGGAGGAGCCACTTCAGTTCAGAATTCATGCTATGTGCTATGTTAGATCTTAACTGATTAGCTGACAATATGAAGCCATACATCTACACTACTGAGATGCATTAACTACTTGCTGAACCAAGCTGTAATATTTTATTTCACCTCTCTCGTTCGCCCATTTCTGTCAACTTCTGGTTTATGGCTGCCTTCATTCTGGACTCTTTGCTCATAGTCGTTTACCTACAAGGAGAAAAACTAGCATGTTCATGCAGTCAAAGTCGAGTGGCGCGACAAAGTATCTCACAGTGTAACTTAGCATTTGATCTTCTTCAAACAGTTGATGTTTACCGTGCTGGACAGTTATGCTGTATAAGTCGGCAGTTGACATTAAATACGTTTGACTTTGTAAGTTAAAGAATTCTGTTATCAATACTTACTTACACACCATAAAAAGATGAATAATGATGTCTCACTCTACAATTTTAGCGTCGCCAGACTCTGTGGCATACATGAAAAAAAAGTTAAGATGAAGTAACGTCACCTGGCGCTGAAACTACACCTGACATATTCATAACAAACATCACTACATCCGACAGTCACTATGAGCTAAACTTTATGTTTAATTTTAACCCAGTGCCGTGTTTTAGAAAAGAAAGACTGAAATCAGGGTTTTACCATCAGATATCACATTCCGATAGGAAACATTGGCGGTTCAATGGTTCCTACGCCTGCATTAGATGCAATACCTTGTTATACCACAGAGCGGCATTGTTGGATAAGTCACTGTATCAAATCAGTTCTGTAGCCACTTCAACCCCTTTGGACCATCTTTAGTTTTTCAGAATTTCACATTAACATGTTGGCTTAATGTTGGCTTTATTGGTATATTCTGCATCTTGCCGATATATTTGTCAGTAGCCCATTTGTGTTTACTTCATACTTAATAAAATTTAATTTTTGTCCAAGAAAATACTAAAATTATACATTTGCTAATGAAATATGTGATTGCTGCAGTCTATAATTTGTTAAAGAACCCAAAATATTTCAGTTCAGATGTACATTGTTGCTATATACAGCAGTATATATAGGCTACAGTATAGTTTGAAGTAGGTTAATAGTATTTAGTTGGTTTTAGAGTGAGTACTTATAGTACACCCATCCATCCACTTTCTATACCACTTATCCGTCAGGGTCGCGGGGGGCTGGAGCCTATCCCAGCTGACTACGGGCGAGAGGCGGGTTACATCCTGGACTGGTCGCCAATCAATTGCAGGGCTGATACTTATAATACACAGTACATGTATTTATAAATGTGTTCTTATTGAAGCAAACACACTCACTAAAAATGTTGACTTGAATGAAATGTTATTTACTTTGTTTCTAGATGCAGTTATTAAAGACCTCTTCCACAAATACTACTTGTGGGAGCTTGCTTTTTAGACCTTGGCTGGAAAACAGGCTTGCATTGGATGCCCAAGAAAGGTTAACACTCTTACACTCTAACACTCTCACCCTAAACCACCCGATGAACCTCAGTGGCATTAGCGTTGGCGTTAGGTGCACATGTGTCTTTGTGTGAACGTGTTATCTGTGTCTGACAATATGAGTCTAAACTGATAAATCTTCTTTTATTCTCAAAATTCACACATATGAAACAGATTGATGTAAGAAATTTAGAATTACAAGGCTGAAGGTTTTTCATTCATGTATTACTAGCATCAGCATCACAAAAAGTATCAAGCTGTCAGCTGAAGAAATGTCAAGCTGGTCAAAATAACAAACAAGACTCCTAGTAAATTTAAAATAAAATAGAAATTAGCAAGTGATGAAAAGTCTCAAGATGAAAATGATAGGGTTTCTGTAGCAAACAGAAAGGGAAATTGGATTCAGCAGGATACATGGTGTGGGTTCAATGATGTGGCATGATGTGAAACTGAAGATGATCCTCCATCTCAACTGACATCAGCAAGTCTTTTGTGGTGCCGAGAGGAAATGAGTCACGGATATCTGTTCTTCATTAATGCTTTCTTAACTGTCTGATGCTGCTTGTGCCCTTGATAAAGAACTAAAATGCCTGTATTCACATTCAGAGCCTGAGTTTGTGCGAATGGAGCACTGGTAATGGAGTCTACCAGGAGGCCTGTGGCAGCAGAGCCAGAAGTACTTACAGTGTTCTGCTGAAACAAAATGAAACAACATCTCTGATAACTGTTGTAGTTCATTTATGATGTTTTTATTCTGAACTGAATAAAAAAAAGCTGAACCAGTAACAAACTGAACCACGGTAATAATGTCGTGGATAAACCGAGGTCAGTCGGGAGCAGCACATTAGCTTCACAACTCTGTGTGCAGCAGTGTCCTGAATGGACCTGAGTTGCACATGCAAACTTTCAGTGCAGCAGCTTGGTAGACTATGTCAGCTGAACTGCGGCCCTCACACTCTGTGACCTCCTGGAGCTGATATTTGAATGTCTGTGCTGTCAGTCACCAGTGAGGGTAGCGTAAAAGTCACTGAGTCACTCAACAGTACTGAAGAGTCAGTTTGAGAATACGTTCATAGACATAATGAACACCTCTGTCTGAGGTAGGCACATCCAAACATGTTTGGATTCATTTCTGTCCAATTAGGGTTGGAATGGAAAAATGAGATTCTGCTTTTGAGATGTGATAAAAGCCTTGTCTCTTGAAATGACAACTTGTTATTATCCTCACAGAAATACATCATTTAAGATTGTCTTTTGTTGTTTGTTTTGTAATATTAAGCATTGTTGAAGTACATCACAAGTATCCAAGAAAAAAACAGTTGTCCTTCATTTGGTAAATAAGTGATTGCTTCCAGTTTGCTTCCAGCTGTCTTTTGAGGTGAACTGTATGAATGCACTGTTACCTTTGATCTTTCTTTAATTCCAAAGGGGTGTAGCACCACACATTAATATCTATCATTTCACTTTCAGCAGTCTTCTTGAGTCCCAACTGCATACTTTTAAGTTACCGGAATATTCCAGGCTTAGCTCCACAGCGTGGATCACAAATGAATTCATCAAAAATATCAAAAGCATACAGATGCACCTCCAAAAAGCAGATGAAAAGAGTAATTTTAGGACATAAAATGTAATTGAAGAAACCAAACCTTGGTGTTAAATGTTAATGGAAAAACAAAATTTGCGATGTAAAGTTTGTATTCAGACTGAGAGCTGAAAATGAGAAGAGAAATGGAAAAAAAAAGAAATCCAAACACCATGATCCATGCCAAAAGAAGTTTTTCTCTGGTATGGTCCGGTGCACAAATCTCAGAATATGCTGCAAGCTCTTGCTGTGCACAATTAATAAGGCAGAACTTTACTGAGTCTGAACAAGCCTTCAAAACTCTCAAATTTATAGAACCCAGTCTTATTATGAAATATCCTGTGACATGACCACCGCTCCTGTTCTGCTCAGTTCCTCTGTTTAATTAATCACTTTTCTGCCTTCTTGTCCCTTGCATAAATTTAATTGCTTCTGTTTCATTTACTTCCCCAAAAATTCAGTAGGGTCACATTTAGTCCCAACTGACAGGTGCTCAAAGCAGGGCAGCTGGTCCAAAAAGTCCGAAAACATTTGAAAGAAAAGTGACAAGATGTGAAGCTTTTACATGGAATGCATGAGGCCGACCAGGACTTTCGATTTCATATCTAAATAGAAGAGTATGCCTTTTTAAAGGCTGGCCAAGAATCACTCCCTGTCCATCTGACAGTGAAATTTAGTAGGGTTTCCTTTCATGTTCAAGTGAGAAATACCCCCCCGCTCATGACAGGCTGATTGATGCCTGACCTGCTCTGGGCAGAGTAATGGCCCTCTGCAGGAGTGCAGGTCTATATGACAAAGAGAAAACCTGTGTGTGTGTGTGTGTGTGTGTGTGTGTGTGTGTGTGTGCAGGTATGGAGCGTCAGTTAATTAGCTGCTTCTTTTCTGACAGTTGCCTTGTATAATGTGAAGAGAGTGAAAAGATAGAGAGGAGTTTTATTGCTGGTGGTGATCGTTTCAGCACCTTCAGTGCAGTCTGAGGTGTTTATACCTCTATTTAGTGAAATGGACATGCTCAAGCAGATGCGCCTTTGGGGCGAGAGGGGAGGGCCTCAGTGCTTTTTAGACACTCCTTATCTGGTCTCCCTCCCCCAACAGTCCTAGCCTATTACCACAGTTATCTTGGTGAAGCAGCCCGAGGCAGCTGGACAGCCAGAAGAAATGTGTTGCACTCCCAGTCCACAGGGATCCTCATTTGAAGGCTTTTTTTTACAATTGGTTAACCGTAAACCACAAGATGAGGCAGAATGGTGCTGTTATTCACAAGCATAGCATGAGGTTCTTCACTTTGTTTCATGTGAAGCTGCAATTATATTCTCTGCGAGAGTTTGGAAAGAGGAGCGTGCTGCATCAGGGAGAGAAAGCATGAAGAAAGAAAGAACAATCCTCAGGCTAAAAGGTTGATGATACTCATGTGAGTTCTGCCTGTGACCGAGAGCCTCTTAGACCCCCGTCCGAAATCTCTAAATTGGATGTCCACATTAAATTGGCTGTTTTTATGGCTTTGCCTTCTAGCTGACAGCCCTGCCCACCCTAAGAAGTCAATTCAGTGTCTGATGTGCTAATAATAGCTATATGGTACTTCACACCATGGTTAGCAGGGAAAAATCTGACAAGATGCTACAGGAAATATATGGGTGGGAACCACCTGCATTCACACAATAATTACTATTTCACAAATTACCATTTACATCTTAATGTGATGGCGTATTAATGGTGAAGAGCAGAGCACAACTAATCTGAACTATTGTCTTCTACAGGGAAGGTTTCCAGGCAGTAATTATCTTTTCCTATGATATATTTTTAAAACACATTGTCAGTGCAATGTGGGAAGAAAACGCCGCTATAGGGACAGAAAGTTAGTGCTCTTTTGTCCTTCATACAACATTTATAATTTCTGCAACTAATTCTGCTGATAAATTAACCATAAAGCGATACTCATTAAAATTCCTTTTAAAACCTTGTCTTGGTGCCAGAAATATTGAAGACTTTTCATTTCCTGACTGCAGAGCCTCCAGTGTCACCCAAGTTAAGTCTCTGAAGGGATCATTTCCAGTTGCCATCTGCTCTCCCAACTTTGCCAGACTGAGGCAAATCAACATTTTGGCAGAGGCCTCCTGAGGACAGCAATATGAAGCCTCTCAGCACTCTGTGCCTTTATGGTGCTTCCATTTCAGCTAAATTGCAATTTTGCAAACCAATGAAATCCCTCTGAAAAAAATGAACTTGTTACATGCTTTGTAACAGATTAGTTATAAATATAATCATTCTGTTCCTCACATATTTTCTCTCACACACTGTCCATGGTCTTTGTCTGTGTAGTCTGACCTATTGACTGTGAAAAGATGGGCGACGGATCTCCACTTCATGACACTGTACAAAAATGAGGCCAAAATATCACAGGTACAATCTCCCCCCCTATACACCAGTTCAAGGTTCAGCTGTCAATCATGACATCAACGCACCTTTCGGGAACATCAAATCAAAGATCCACTGTGAAAGATTTAGTGACACGTAGCCTAGTAGCAGCTCATAATGTTGTTTTTATTTTCACACTGACATTCATTTGATGATGAGTGGGCCAGAGTTTTTCCATTTTCAATTCTCAATTGTTGGACTCCAATTGTTGGACCCAAATCCTCTTCTCCTCGTATTGCAAGGGTGGACTTATTTCTCCATCATTATGGAGTTCAGAAAAAAAAAGAAAAATCTGAAATGATCCACTGAATTTGAATGCCACTAAATTGCCAGTGGTTTCCACAGCTGCTTCTTCTCTTCCAAATGATGTGCTGCAGAGGAGTTTCATTTCAAGAGAGACTTCAGAAAATTGGTCCGAAATAGACTGCAGCACGCAAGGACTAATGTTTCCACTGTTTACTGTTAAAAAAATGATCCTGTTTATAATTGTGAACCCTGTCTACATGCTGCTTATGGTCCATTCCCCATTTTTCCAGACTGTGTTGGATAAAGTCCCAAATAAAGGAGGTTATTTAAGAGAATGTGAGACTCTGAGTTCTCTTTAACTATGATGGGGACACACCTGGCATTGAAAAGTTACCGTAGTCCTTCAATAAAGTTTCTTGCCTAAATCTGTGTCCTCCAGTGCACTTAGGACCATATTTTTGATGTCACTCCTGATAAAAGATTATTCTGAGAGCAATGGATGGACCGTCAATTCCTTCTGAGGTAGATGAAGCACTTTAAACCTCTTCCCTCATCTACTTTGAGGAAAGAGGTGTCTCCTTTGTTACTGGCGAGCAGAAGGAAGGAGAGGGCAGTCTGAGAGGCGCGATCGCTCATGCTTTCCTGTTTGTCCGCATTGGTGGGAGACGAGTGCACTGTGTGCTCCGAGGCTCCCTGACTTCATTAACCAGAAGGGCAGCTGGGCTTGATGAATGGTCCACTTGGTGAGAAACATTTATCACCTCATTCACAATGTAACACACACAGAGTCATGAAAACATGTGGCTGTATCACACACACACACACACACATACAGCACCAACAGCAAACACATGGCTTCACATTCACTCAGATGGAAACACCGTTGCCCTAACTAAAATGCAGCCAGTGTTTTATCAGAGCAGTTTTGTCGTGATAGCTGTTTCTGGGAGACAGAGGCAGCCATCATGGTGTCAGTGATGAAGGGGCTGAGCTAAAGTGTTTGCTACCGACTGGATACGCTGTCACAACTCTGCATTCATCAACACGCTGATGAGCTTCAGAGTCTAATGATTCGCCACCACTAATGTGTGCAGGAATGAAAAATAAGGATCGGTTACATTCCTGTTCCACTTTGGAATGATTTGGCTCTTTTGCCAACTTTTACCAAATGTTCTTTGAATGTTAATTGTTCACACAGCAATTTAAACAGAACCAGCCATGACCAAGTATGTATTCTTTTGTAGTTTTTCGTGAAATGCAGCCATCTTTGTTCAGCAGCAAGTGAGTGTGTGAGACCTCGTCAGATGGCCAGTGGACAGATATATCTGATCTGACTGCAAAGACTGGAAAACATTTTTCTGAAACTGTTTCACGCTGTCAGGGATGCCTGGACATTGATCGATGACTTCTATAAGGGGAGACAGACAAGATAGAGGACATAAAAATTCTGTCTGCCAAAGAGAAATGTCATTAATGTGCTAAACAGCTGTGGGTAATCTCACCCTAATCGTTCTTTCTTTTATTTATTTCTTTATTTTTTCACACATGACAGCATCAGTCATCATATCTACCCAAAGGGCCCACGTCTGCTTTTCAAATCAGATTTCTCACTGAAGTTGTAATAATCACTGCCTGCTGCATAAGCTTTAAAACATACTGGTTATATAGCTAATTACATAAGAGAGCAAATAGCCCTTTTGATATCTCTTGTAAGCTGCAGGGAAATTTGAGGGATAATTGTGTTTATAATTCGAGCAACCTGTTTCACCAATTTAGCCACATCAGTGAGCTGTATATGATCACAGCCCTCCAGAATTTTAAAGAGTACAGCAATAAAATGCCAGGCTTGTCTAATTTCCCTGTTCTTCTTGGTGTAGGTCGAATTTCTGCATGAATGAATTTTAGAATTGGGCTCAGGATCATTTGTCCATGAAATACTATGGTACTCTCGGGGACTGGGTCACAGGTTCAGTGGTAGCTATGCTGATACTGAAAAGGTTGAAGTCCTTATGGGAGACAGACCAACATTCAAATTCAAAAACACAGAGACCATCTTTTATGCTTTTGGGCCAAAAATTGCACTGGCAAGCAAGCAACAGAATTAAAGAGCATCATTTCATAGCAATAATAGTGAAAATGAGAAAGCGGAGGCTGACAGAGAGTCACAGTTAGAATAGTGAGGGGAGAACACTTGTGTCATGCCACAGCAGCTGCAGTTGTACTCACTCCTGTTAGTGATGTTAGCACATTCAGGTGTATACAGGCGTGTATCAAAAAAAATCATAATGGAGGACAATCAATGCAATCAAGAGAAAACCTGACAACGCCACTCTGCAAGGCACTCTCAAGCAACAATGTTTTTAATGTTTTAAAGGGCCAATCGACACACTTTTCAGACGTATTTGGCAGGGGTAGGAGGACTTATTCAGAGCTCGAGCTTATCAGTGGACTTGTGGGCTAACAATAAATGAGAGTTATCCCAGAGGAGAGTCCCTTCGAATCACATGTGCGCACACAGCCACATACAAAATAATAATGTTAGCTGAAGGGATGGAAGAGAGCCCTTAGTGCTTATTACCTGAAAAGAAAAAGCAAAAAAAAAAAAAACAAAAAACATTCACCATATGCACCGTGATAGAATTACAGCACAAGGGAAGAATGGACCTACCAACCGTGATCCACAACACTCCCCTACCCTTTATGGCTGTCTCAGACATAACATAATAACAGCATCATGCTCTGACCAGTGCTGCTCCTTGGTTTTGTTTTTTCTTTTGTCTTCACTGTTTCTTTTGTCTTCACTGTTACTGTGAACAGGTGAAATAACATAAAAAAAAACCTCTGGACTCTTATGAAGGAGGGGATCTACAAGAGGAAGATCTACAAAACCACAAATGACTAATATAAGCACTGGGCACAAGCACTACAGAACCTGCTCCCAGAGCGTGTTGTGTAAGGTACAAGTGAGACAATGAAAAATGATCCAGGAGTAATAGATTCATCTGTTTAAAGGACACTGTCCTCGAAAGGAAACAGAATCAGTCATTTCAGCAAAATGATATATGTTTATTTTCATGTGAGAAAACCCTCTTGTGGCCATAGAAACTAAGGAAGTGAGGTGACAGTATTATACAGGGACACAGTCTGCATGGGAAGTACATTTTTCAAAGTGTCATTTTTTAACGCACGACCATCGATTGTATTCCAGAACCTTTTCATGGACCCTCATCATAAAGTTGTTGTCAAACCCTTTGTCAATAGTGTTGTCACATTATAAAATCAATAGATTCTTTTCATCAGTCTTCTGTAGCAATAACATCTTTCTGAAAGTAAATACCTCTCTGTATCACTGCAGATGATCATGTACACTTTGGGACATTTATGCTAAGGCTAAGGCTTATCAGATGCCAAAACGCTTCACAGCACTTTATAACTATACTCAAGATTTTGAAAGTTATCACAGTTGCAGTTATATTTTCTTTTGGTTAGTCGAATCAGCACTTTGGTGTGGGTGATATTGAACACTGTCAAAAGTTGAGTCAGGTTAATTGATGGACCTTGGCCTGGCCTGGCCTGGCTTCTTGCTTTATTCTTTTAGTGCCACACAGTAGAGTGGGAGCATAGCTTGAGGTCTTTTATGCATCTCTATGTCCGACACTTTTATATACTCCTAATTTGCAACAGCAAATACCTTTTGGAGGAAACTTAATGCTAGCATTACATTTCTTTAACCACAATGCTTAGAACATGTAAGTCGAGTTGCAAAATGTTGGCGTTATCAGTCAAACATCTGTCCTTGCAATACAATATCCACTTGCAGCAGCTAAAGCTTGATCAGACTTTTGTGGTTATTCTTAAACATTCCATAATACAACACATTCAAGGTAGCAAACAAATTAATGAAGTTAACACTACCTGCTTTGGTTTTAGCATCAAAAGTACAGTTTTCTGGAGAGCCTTCACCCATATTGGTAAAATCCTGAGGCAAGCCAACAGGAATGTCATGGTAAGCCAATCAGCACGGGTCATGTCTCCGCCATTCTGGAAAAACAAAATATAGCAGTACAGCAATACACTAAAAAAATGTTTGAAAACATTTTAAGGCAATAGTCAATAACAGGATCTTGATTCATAATATGAATAGTGCTGCCTAGTTTGACAGCTTGATCTGAGTTTTGTGAGCAGTGTGGGATCAGATGGCCTTTGTTTCGGTAGTGCTGTCCAGTGTGTATCTAGTGGTCCTCATGTATAACACAAACAGCCAGGAAACATGTATACTTTTCTTTTTGATTCTTTTTGATCCTTCCTGTTTCCCATCTCTAACAAGACGGCCTCATTTTAAAATTATGAAACTAGCTATCACTGAGGTTGCCACAGTAACTAGCGAGTGGATGACATCAGCATGAATGGAGCACCACCTGATGTTGTACAGTACTACACAATGTTCACTCCCTGAAAAGGGTTCAGTGAGTATCCATCATTATTCTGTATCCCTGAAAAGGTTAATGCACTACATTACTAATAACACCTCCCCAGCTCCTGCCTTATGCAGCACTCTTTTTTTTATCTTCATTTAGCGACATGTTAAGCCATTAGATTTGAAGAGGATGTTTAATGTAACAAACAAACATGTGAGTTGTCAATAGTTCATTTCATTTTCCAACACTGCTCCCATTTTCTTGTAATCTTTTTTAAATGTGTATTTTTTTTTTTTTTACCCTTTTCAATCTGAGCTCTAAAATGAGATGCAGGAAACACTAAACCAGGCAAGTATACAGACAAAATTAACTGGAGTTTTAGGGAGAGAGGCTCCTTCAGTTCAAGAACACAGAACATCCCATCTTTATTGTTCTGCTCTAGTGCTGTTTTACCCTAATGGACCAGCTTTTAACATTTTCTTTTAAATGCATCATTTAAAACAATGTAATTACAAACAAAACAGCAAAATCCAAGTAAGGACCAGTACCATACCAGAATATGGTCAATACTCCAATGTCCAGAGGAAGAAAAGTTCTTTGAAAAGTAAAACAATACCAAGCACTTCAGCTCATACAGCGCCTTGTGTTTTTAAAGTTTGAGCTGTTTGTTTTGGATTAACGGTGTCCCCTAATTCTAGTTAAGTCTTGTAGTCAGTCATTAGCATAACAGCAATCTGCATATGTGAGATCCAGTGATGATGAAAACAACAAGTTGTAAGTCCTTATCATTGTTTTAACATTTTCCCTTCCCTTTACATTCTGGTCAGAAAGGATACCTATTATCCTGACAGTAATCCCAACTAACTGGATCTGTGAAACAGTATCAGCTTTTTTTTTTTTTTTAAAAAAAAAAAGTATTCATCACTGTCATCACTCCTTACCGTGCACACATTTGTAAGTCAAACAGACTGACAAACTAACAAACAAATTTAAAGTTTTAAAATTTGTAATTTATTAACTCAGTAAGAGACTATATCAAAATCTAAACATTAAAATCAATCGTGTAAGGCTGAATCCTCGAAAGCAGCATAAATAATAAATATTCTTATTTCTAGTTGTGAATTTTCCGATCTAGGTAGATCTCTGAGGAGTGTGCTGGGGCCAGTTCAGTGGGCAGTAATGATGGCAATGAATTTTCTGTTCCACAGAATGTGCAGATGGAACGAATAACTCTACTAGTACTGTTTCCCCTCTGGCCATATATTTTACCTTTTCAAGAATTCTTGTTTTTCTTCTATTTTCTTTTCCAGAAATAAAATCCATCCATCCATTTTCTATACCGCTTATCCGTCAGGGTCGCGGGGGAGCTGGAGCCTATCCCAGCTGACTACGGGCGAGAGGCGGGGTTCACCCTGGACTGGTCGCCAGTCAATCGCAGGGCCAACACACAAAGACAGACAACCACACACTCTCACACTCACACCTAGGGGCAATTTAGAGTAGCCAATTAACCTAATGTGCATGTTTTTGGTATTGTGGGAGGAAGCTGGAGTACCCGGAGAAAACCCACGCAGGCACAGGGAGAACAGAAACTTCACATAGAAGGGCTCAGACCGGGATTTGAACCTGGAACCCTCTTGCTATGAGGCAACAGCGCTAACCACTGCACCACCGTGCCGCCCCAGAAATAAAACAAAAAATAATAATAAATAAAAACTTAAATAAAAAAGCAGAGACTTTTGATCGTTTAAGCTTACAGTAAAAGCTCACAACAACTTGAGTTAAATGATAATACCAGCATGCTAAAATGCTTATACCCTTTACTATGTTCACCATTTTAGTGTATTGTGTAGAGTGTGTTAGTGTGGTAATAAATGCAAATCAACACTACTGTCAATTTTGTTAACAACAACCATGTCTAAATGTACTTGTCAATGACCTTTATTCCCAAGATGAAACGATGATGAGACAGCAGCAGCATCAGTAAACACTTACTGTGACTATATAAAATGTAGTATTGATGAAAAAAGATTAAACTAAAATGTCACCAAATTTTTCTTTTTTGGCATGTATTTGATGAGCTGAAAGGTTATGTTGTATTTTTAATGTGATACCTTCAGACCATGCGACAAGAGCTATGACAGTAAATCAGCAAGTAAGCAAATTCAAATTAAGGCACTATGATTCTTGAGTAAAGTTAACGTTTTTCATGCTGACATTATGAGAAAAAGAAAAAGAAAAAGAAAAAGAAAAAATTGGTGAATGGCACAATGTGTTTAAAGATACTTGAGTGTCCTGCAGCACTGGGAGAAACTGCAGAAACAGGCAATAATTCTCCCTGTTGTTTGTCACTATGAGGTCATCCATCCATCCATTTTCTATACTGCTTTATCTGTGAGTTGCAGAGGGGCTGGAGCCTATCCCAGCTGACTTCGGGAGAAGCGGAGGTGGAGGTGTGTCGCAGCTCTGACACACAAAGACAGGAAACCACACATGCACACACTCACATGCAGGGGCAAAGCAGAATAGCCATAACGTGGCATGTTTTTGAGGCTGTGAGAGGAAGCCCGAGTACCTGGAGAAAACCCACTCAGGCAGGAACTCCACACAGAAGGGCCCTGACCGGGATTCAAACCTGGAACCCTCTTGCTGTGATGTGACATGCTAACCATGTGTGCATCCTCACTACATGGTCATTTTGATGCAAATACTGTTTACAGTAGCTGTAAGAGGTGAGAATGAAACTGTTGGTGGAAAAAAAGTTGAAAAAAATGAAGTGCATATTAAGCAGTTCAGACTGTTGATGAAGTTATCATTTCTTTTTTTGGACACATATTTAATTATTAGTTTTTAGTGTGAGGATCTGCCACCAGAACTCCCAACCCCCTCACTGACCCAGTTGAAGATTTTATACTTGAAAATGACAGAGAGAAGACTGAGAACAGGAGACGGTCAGGGAGAAAATGCATTTCAATATCAAAAAGTGAACAACTATCTTTGTCTTTATATTTAAGATTTTCGTGCCTGCAGTCCCTCTGGACATAATCCACTCTGTTCTTATATGTGTTTCTCTTTCACGGCTCAAAGGGACAGTGTGTGTATGTGTTTCAGTCAGAACAAATTTAATAAAAGGAATAAATACTGTTAAACCAATAAGTACAACAAGTGCATCTCAATAATGCATGAATTGCTTGTTTTCCTTGAATAATTCAGATTGCTCCCTGGCCTTTGTGAATTGATTTGGGAATAGCCTGAGTCGTGGAAAGCTATTCCAGTGTGTACTATGGGACAATGTGTGTATGAATTGACTGTGTGTGATATTCTATCCACACTTTAGAAAATAAATAATAAAGGTAGCTTTTCTCCCCTGCAAGTAAATAAAAATGTAATGAATCAAATCAAAACTAAAACTTTAGAGTTTCATACAAAAGGTAATAAAAAGTGAAAGTCATATGGAGAAGATAAGCAGCAAAGGGAATCAAACATGCACAACTGTTTACATAAAGTGATACTAAGTTTTGATTTTCAGTCTTAGAAAAAAACATCATGTGGAGCACGAAAGACGGACATCAAAGGATACAGTTACCTGTGAAACTCCGGGATGCTGTGGCTGCCAGCTTGGTTACACTTGGATAGTTTATGGTGATAGGCTATTTGATTAACAAATAAAAACAGGTTGTGGATAAGAAGATCACACCAAAGAAGAAAAACCTGAATTTCCGCTCAACATATTGTGATAATTAAAGATGCCTCATGAAAGTCATGTCTACTAGCAGCACTATGGAGCAATGTTTTTATCAGTGGGCCCCCATCTGTTTTGTATCAAGTGCTTGAGCCATGCAAGCCAGTGGAGAAGAATACTACAAGTTTGTAAATATGGATGGAAACAATACAGGATTTGCACAATTTTAAAATTGGCAAATGTTTTATGAGGAAGGAAATATATTGAACTGTTTGATATCAATGTGTTTTGGTTTGTTAACAAGAAAACTCCTCCTTTAAGCAGGTATTTCAGAATAATGGTTTTAAAAAAAAAACTATGCCCACACAAATATTGCTTTCTCTGGCTTCTGTGCAAGTTCCCAAGTTGGGAGAAACCCAGAGGTGGGTGGGTGCTCTAAATTAGAAATGTGATTTACCACTAAATACAGTGCAGATTGTGTATCAGACTTCACAAGCTCATTTGCAATTGTAGTCAAAGGGCTGATACCCTCCTGATATGTTTATGTGTATGTGTATACATTAGCATATTCTCACACAGGCCTGTTGAGTCTCTCCCAGTCTCTCGTTGCCTCTATCCCAGTGGATTGACACTTGTGCCTCCAAGTGGCCATCTGCTCCTTGTTTATTCAGACTGAATCTCAGCTGCTATAAGAGGCTGTAAATCAGGTAAATTGTTAAAGAGAGCAGTCTGTGTTGAGGCCCGAGGCACATCTGTGTTGTGGTGAGATGAATGCTGCTTCGGAAAGCCCGTGATCTGAATCTACTGTGAACGGAGTTAATCAGCAGCTCTCACTGAGGGGTTCATATTCGACTGTGTATAAGTATGTGCGTTTGTATGCATGAATGAAACAATATGCACTTGGTGCTGCCCAAAATTATTCCCATTCCCCATTATGATCTAATTCAATCCGCTATGCCTTCATCGAGAGCCCTGACTGGCTGCAAACTCCTCAAGATCTCCTCACACTGATCTTTGTTTCTTGAAAATTCATTTGAAAAACAATCAACAAAGCTGCAGCAGATCAATTTACAATGCAAACTGATTCTGAGCAGCCAGCCGGCTTCACACTGAAAACATGATTCCTTTACCTGATAGCGTCATCTGATGTTCGTCTGTAAGCATATTGATCATGACATTTCATTCATGGAATACTCAAAGCACATCATGGGCTATTACAGAATTGACTTACTGTTGAATAAGAAGATAATGGGACACACTTTGTGGCACCTATGGCTGTCATACATATAAACTACTATGCAATGACCTCCTTATGCATTCACTTTCTCATCCCGTTTCCTTCTAAAATCTGTAGCATTCTAATTTAGATCAAAATACCACAATCTGTAGCATCTGTGGTATTTTGACACTTTAATGTTGTGCCACATTTATCATTGCCACCGTTAAAATCCAGGAGTTGGATGAGATGAAATGTGATACGTTAAAGCTGCTGGAGATTAAAGGCTCACATTTTCCATTTGCCTGTCCATGTCTAATGTCTTTTGCGAGGGTCAGAATTAAAGCATATCTTGGTTAATTCTGTATGATAACATGCTTATGCCAAGATTATTATCCACAAAAAATACAAAAGAGGTGAAGTAGACCTTACACCGGTACCACACACACACCTCGGTGTAGCCACTCACACGAGCTTGGCAGCCTTGTATGCCGCACATCGCACAGGCTGAGAGAGCAATCTGCCTCCCACACAGCTCAGAAACACGTCCACCACAACTCCACTCACAAACCAACATTTTCAAATGCCGTCCGGTGGGAGTTGTCGGTTGTTGCATGTGTCACACAGATTGGGATGTAACTGGCTTGTTTACTCTGAGAGGAGGATGGAGCCCACCATGGCCAGCTGCTTTGCACTACTTGAGCAGATCCACCCCCGTTCCCCTCTCTTGTTACTCATTTCCCTCTGCTGCTGATAACACACTCTCTTGATCCTCCTCAGCTGCTCTCATTCTGCATTCACAGCCTTTTTCAGCCTTGATTTCTTAACAACAAAAAAAGCCCATTGTGAGAGAATAAATGTCAGTAGCACCACTGTTACTGTGATGCTGAGATGAGTACATGTGCATGTCTGAGGGCCTTTTAGCAGGTGTCTCTACCAATTCTTCAACTGCTCTTGACTCTCACTGTTGCAATCACAATGTTATACTTGCCATATAGAAGTGTAGTTGCCAGCCTGTAACAAATTCAAGTAGTATGCTGTTGGACTAGTCCTCAGCACGTCTGCTTGAGTTCACACTCTACAAGATTCTTGCTATTGATCTATCGGCATCTACTTTGACTTACATTTAAGCTTAGCTTAACATGAAGACTGGAAACAGGGCGAACCAGCCTGCCAACCTAGTGGGAAAACACAACTTGTCACTTTTGCAGAACAAATAAATTACAGTGTATTAATTATTTATATTTAGGTAGACATATTTAGCGTCATTCAGAGCCAGGCTAGCTGTTTCTCTTTCCAGACTTCTTGCTCAGTGTTGGGTCAGTTAGCTACTTTCATGTTATTCTTTGTGTAAAGAGTAACGTGTTTGAGATTACCTCATTTTGGCATAACTTTCGCAAGAAACTGCAGGCGAACTGGAATAGGTTGATATTGTTTCATAGCAATTAATCAGAGTGCAGAAGCACATGTTTCAGTTTGTCATTCATTAAATATTCAGGGTTGTAAGAATGCTGTCATTATTTATAACAATAATTCATTTTAGTTTTCTTAATGACAATCAGACACATAACATTAAGGTAGATTGCCCTCATTTCTCTAATATGTCAAAGGACAGAGGGCCTTCAAATTATTCATTGAAATTCATTGTTTAAAAAAAGGGAAGTAAAAGTACTCAAAAAATGTGACATTTCTCAAATTCTCTAAATGAGTAATCCTCACTGAGTTGACTAAGGGTAACTGTAGATTCTTGAAGATGTTTCACCTTTCTTCCAAAAGGCCTCTTCAGTTCCTGGCTGAAGAAGTCTCTATCAATAAACCTAATGAACATTTTGCATTGTATCAATAATTGGCAAGAATCTACATATTTAAGTTAACAAAATAATACAAAATAACCAATGTGATGAAGTCATAAACGTAAATAAAGTTGTTGTTGCTATTATTACTGAGCTGCCTGACTTCTTAATCCTTAAGAAAGCCATCAGAAAAACGATAAGGTCAGTGGGCACAGTTCTGTTGACACTGTCGCCTTAACAGTGACAGCTATAGCCAATGAGCGAGCACCAAGAGGCTGATCAGAGTTCCAGCAGGCTCCCTGTGCATGGCCTGTGCCTTCCATTAACATTTTATTCTGTCATGCACTATTGTGATAAGCCCACGTCTTCTCAAGCCTATGTGAAAAAGGCTGACAGCTCATTTGCAGCAAAAATAGCAGTTGCCTGTTAATGTGTATGCATTAGTGAAAAGGAAAGAGCAAACAGGTGAATTACACATAGATGTGTCAAGGCTACATATCATGTGAAATTTAAAGATCAAATTTCTTTTGAAAACCTTTACTGAAGATGTGGATGCCTCATGCAGTAAGAGTAAATAGCAGTGAAAGGCTTTTGAAACTCACACACTGGGCTTTAGAGTACCCTGCAGATGCTGGCTGAAGAGAATTATTATTTTGATATTTCTATAACAAAATCTTTTCTCTCTAGCTGGTCACATATTGAACAGAGACTTTCCATTTACTCTAAGGCTTGGGAGTGTGAACACTTGACTGTTGTGTGCTGTGCTCAAGGCAGGGAGCAGAGATCTATATTTTGCAGTTGCCAGCAGGACAGCAAGCTCACCAGGGTTCAGCAGTGGCTGACATTTCTCCTGTCACGCCATCTACTTTGGCCTAAACTGAGGCTAAGCAGACAGTCATTCTCCAGACGCCCACCAGCCAAAACTTACTACCACGGTCCACAGCTGGAGAGCCCCACTGGCAGGCTGTGCTACATCTTCATAGATGACTGAATAAGTGTTGTTCTGGATGTGAAAGTATTTCTTTCTGATTGCCATGTTCAGTCTTTGCCTTAAACTAAACACACTGCATTGTGCTGCTATTTGGCTACCTTTTCTATGGAGCTGAATCAGGGCCAAAAGATTCATTAATTTGAAAAAAAAAAAAAGACTTGAAACTGAAAGTTGACATTTCGATTTTGAACTGAAAAATACAACATTGTACTCGAATTTTTATTCAGTTTTCAAAATCTTTTGGATAAATGATCTATTTTCAATTTTCACTTTTAAATATATTTCAATATTTTTTCAGTTTCAGATTTTGTGTTTTCAGATTCACATCTTTTTTTTTTTTACAGTTTCAAATCTTATTTTTTGGTTTCAGATATTTTTTTGATGAATACATCAAATTGCCAAAATGTCCAACGGAAAATATGCCAAACAAATAGGTTATTGTGTGACGAATAAAATATGTTCACAACTGAAAGGATAGCCGGAAGGGACAGCTTGCCACTAGCTGTTTGCTAGACTTCAGCTCAGCTAATTCAAGTCACTGAGCTTGACCTTTTTGTGGTGTTGGTACAGCAAAGAGATGGCAAAAAAGAAAAGTCACTGGAGGACAACAGAGTGAATCAAAGTCTCTGGTGAATGCTGACCTAAGTCACAGGCTAACCTGACATAAACACACAGAAACAAACACCATCCATGCCTGCAGCTGCTCACTATCTTGCAGCTAATGTATAGAAAGATATTTTGGTTGCGGTCACATTCATGCAATTAAGCTTTCTGTGGGAACCTAATTATTATACAGTATATAGTTTGAATACAGCAATAGCCTATCGTGCTAGTTTAGTAGCTCCCAGTAAGAAGAAACCAGCGGGTTACATCACACAGTGGTGCCATCCACTACTATGATACAGTATATGCTCTGGCCTGAAAGTTCCCTGGGTCTGTATGCCTTATTCAACCTCCCTCAGTCTGATTAAATTGCTCACAAAAGCGAAATGATTTGTATATAGTTATGAGACAAAATGTGAGAACTTTACAGCTGTCTATCTTTTAAAATGTTTAGTGGCTTTTCTAAGGTTTCACTGAATATTGTCTATCAAACTTTAATATATCAAAGAATTTATTGAGAGTAGATATATGGTGAAAATACATCTTAAAATGTATGATGTTGGTGGTCAGCAGACCACCTTGGCAAGAAAGCATAAGCTACTTTAAATAGATCTTGACCTTTTTTGTAATTTGTAATATAACTTAGCTGTAAAGTCATGTTTTTAAAGTAAGATTACTTTTCTCTGGCTGATGCAGTCATTTGCAGATGCAACCTTTCATGCTGAGGCACAGGTCATTACCACTGCCTGCCTGTGCTTCTTCAAGGGTTTCAGCATCATCCTTCAAGACATACAGTATATTGCCAAAAAATAGCCTCATCCTCCCTTATCTGCTCTAAGGGATTCTAATGCATCAGCAGAAAGTGTAGAAAATTCTTCCACACTTCCTCCAGTCAGATTTGTCTCTTCATACACAAGCCCAAAATATTCCACTTCTGTTGTTATGGCTGAGTTATGGTCACTTACAGGACAATAAAAGAAAGCAAAAAAAAAATGAAATTGCCCCTGTGCATTGTGTCTGCACAAGAACATTATTAAATGGCACCTTTTCCAAACCCAGATAGAATTCAAACAACATGCAAATACATAGTACACATATAACACATATTTTCTTATGAAGTGTGGACTTGGGTGGTCTTTAAGGCAACCATAGATGGTACCCACACCTGGAGAACACTGGGTTGCATGCAGTCTCATGACCTCCTGGCGAAGGGCCAACATCTTCTCTACCCTAGTGAGCACCAGTTTGCAGACTGTAGACTTGAGGACATGGAAGTCCTGCAACACCACTCTGTATGATAAGCAATGCGTCAACCAGTAGACTAACCTACATATGCACCTCATGTGACCAGCATTTTGTGTACTTTGATGATTTTCATTACCATGGATGAGCAGATTGACTGCCATTGTGGTAAACCAAGACAAATGACTCCATAGCAATGTAAACACAAGTGAATGTTTTTAAATGGATTCATTAAGGCACAAGGCAGGGGCTGCTGTTTGTTTCAGTGTGAATGTAATGCGAACAGACACTGGCTGCTTTGCGCAGGAGATCCAACTGTGCTGTGTCATCAGAAACCGACGTTGCTTCATATGACAATTCTGATCTCATGTTTGTCTCATTTCTATCAATACATATTTCCTTGTTTCTTTTCAGGGGAAAAGAACTGCTCCTTAGACTAGGAATGGTTTAGTGCATAATACATAATCTGCTTACACCCAAATGGCAAGAAGAAAAGATGTTGTTATACAGATCCTCTGCAGATGAGAAAGGTTATCTTAAAAGCTACAAATGCCCTTACATTTATCACATTCATCAAAGAAAGTTTAATGATCTCCTTTCAGGAAAGACTTCTATGCCACTGCACGATTCTCATGTAACAGTCTCTTTGTGTATATGTGTAAGGAATAAAGGCTTTTCACAGACAGTGACGCAAACAGCATTCACAGACATCTGAATCAGTTTCATCAGTTATTCTGAGGGACAGGTCACAGCTGATGAACCTCTCTGCTGCTCTGATGACCTGTTAAGTCTTGCCTTATTCTGACCATCATTGTCAGTAGATTGAATTTGAATTTGTTTATTTGCCCAAGGATTATTTTCTCTCTTTGTTTTGACTGACAACAGGGAAACCTCTCACACAGCTTCTAATCTTTAAAAATATTCCTGCATTTTTTTTACTTTTTTATTACTTTATTTTCATTTATTGATTAAATGCTACATGCTCCTTGCTGATGTTTTGTACACTGTACAATAGAAAAAATATATCTCACTGGCTGGCTAGCATGTTAGCACTGAGCCCACCAGCTACATTAGTTCACTAGCCCTGTTCCTTGACTCAAATATTTTCCACACTTGGTTCAGAATTTTTCTGTTGACTAAACCTCAAGAGTGGAAATACAAATGAATAATGAAAGTCATTTCTTGCTCTTTTCTTTACAGATGCTTGGGTGACGGCATATCATGATGCATACATATGTAGATTCAACAAACGTTTTTTTTTAAATATATGTGAGTAATAATTTACTATTCATTTTTTTTGTGAAAAAGCGAATCATGTAATGGGGTGAAATGATTATGTGGACACTTGATCACTTGATTGTGACAGGTAGACAAAGCAGAAATGTTCTGTTTCACCATCACTGAGGCCAAAAGCTGCATTATCAAAGTGAATCATCATGCAGAATCTGTCATGAATCTATAACGTTATTATGGATGGGAACCTAGTCAGAGCTGAGCGTATTCAAACTTCTGAAGTGAAGTGCTTTGAAAGTCAGATCGCTGTGTCTAAGCCTGGTAATTGATTTTCTGTCTGCTATCTCCAAAGTCCTGTCTGTGCCTCACTCTTTCTAACTATGTCCCTAATATCGGTCTCTCTTTTATTCCCTCTCTCTTTGTCTACTTATCCTCACTGCACTCAGTCATCCAGCAGGACTGTCCTCATTAATCAGGCGTGTAGGCAGCATGAAGAACAAGGTTATGTTAATGTTCTCTGTCAGGAGCCTGCTGTACTGCACTCATGGTTGCTTGGGTGCTTACTTATCTTTCTACCTGCTAGCCTCCCTGCCTGGCTGTCTGCTGCCCCTCCTGCCTGCTGCTCTGCCTGCAGGTGGCCATGCACCAGCAGTGTTTAATGAACCTTAAAGGACAGAGGTTTTGACATGAAGCTTTGCTGTCCATTTACGTCAGACCTGCAAACACAAATGCAGCCCTGGCTTGGGTGCACATGTGGTTTGCAGAGAAGGACAGTTTGATCTGAACCTTGGGCTTGTCACTTTGATAATCCTAAATGACAGGCTTATCAAAGTGACAATCTATAATGTGTCACATGGAATCAATAATATAATGAGGTGAGGACTGCAGTTTATGAGCTGACTAAGTGACAGAGGATATAGTGGATAAAGGTTATGAAGGATCAATGTATACAGACAGTCTCACCCGTTCTAAAGAAGTAGACGTGAACCAAAAATAACTCATCTCACCCCTCAGGCGCCACTAGAGCCACTGAGGGGAATGGATGGGTGAGGTAAGTGTGAGCTGCTCTGGGCATAAAGAACCAGGTGGAGCGCAGAAAGTAAACCACAGACCTGAGAGTTTGGGGTTTTTTTCCCCATCTCAGCTGTCAAACCAGATCACACCTTTCCATGTTGGTCTTTGTCTTAAAAGAGAGTGGCACTGTCCCCTAAGGTAACATTCTCACGGAAAACAAGTTAGTCAGATCATGAAATCAACCTTATCACTGCTGATGTTACCTAGACGCTCTGATGGTAGCTACTCACAATCCAAACCGCAGAGCAGTGGTTTGCAGGAAAGGTTAAGTGAATGGCTTTCTAGCTCTCTTGCTGATGCATTGCTTGACAGTAGTGGGTTTCTCAATGAGTGGGCCCCCTCCATGCAGCTACTGTGTATGTCATGTCTATCAATCAACATCATCCTTGTAACTATTAAAACTAAGTAGGAAAAATAGATCTATAGAGACTGATAGAGACTTTCTGTCAATCCAACATCGAGCATCAGTTTGTGTTGCTTGTCTAATAAGAAACAAAAAACCCCCAAAATAAACAGAACAAGTTGACAATCCAACCTCATAAAATCAAAATAAAAAAAGGTACCTGATATCTGAAGAAAACCAAGCTGTCACTCATCCCTATCTGCTACCCAGCCGCACTGCCTGCACTGACTACTAACCACCACGTCTCCTTCAGATCTCCTTCATATGCTATGAACAATGGCAGACTGTAAACACACACTCTGTCGGTAGTGAGGGAGCTTCACAACAGCAAAAGTTTTCTAATCATCCCAAACAATGCTTCTTCCTACATTTTAAATGTTGTCATGTTTTTGTTGAATTAAGAAGATTTTTCATATGCTTAAATTAAAATCAAAATCAGGTTTATTTTGTGTCTCATGTTTTAGTGTTTTAGTAGTCACATGTGAAATGGATTTCCTGGTATAACAAACGTACAAGGTCCGTTTCGAGGATTTGAGCTGCACTCGCTGCTGAGCTCAGCACGCATCAGACAAGGGAAAGTTGCGGTGGACGAAGCAAATTAATTTTCAGAACATTTAGCTGGCTAACCTAGTTCTTGTTTACTTGATATCAGACAGAACTGTCAACTTGTTACACCACATTTCCTTGTTCAGTTTGCTTTTGTCTCTAATCTTCAATTTTGTTTAAGTAAGCACTTTTAATAAAGATAGAGCAGCCCTGATAGCAGCATAGCTTGACAATGACCTATTGGTCTGGCCCAGGGTGGCGATTTTTAACTGAGAAGCCTTTTCATAGCATGACGCCAGATGAATCAGTCAACTTGGCGGAGTCGGTGGCTTCAAAGTTCCTAGAAACCATTTTGTTGTTGTCGGTAATGCTATTTCAGTGCTATATGAAAAGCTGTTGAGGGGGAACACTTGTAAGCCATATAACAAACCTAATCTATGTTTCTCATAGGCTACACATGTGGTCTACAAGCTACCTGTTAAAAGACACCTGATATGTTTACTTGATTGCAAAGACTTACTTAGGCATCACAAGCAGGCATTTGCCACAGAGCTAAACGCTCGCCAAGCATCAAACTGCATCTGCACTTTGCTCAAAGCAGCAAATAAAACAAGAATGGAAAGACACCACACAAATAAAGACAGCAGTAGAGGGTTGTTTCTGGGTGTGTAGTTTTCACATTTCTTCTTGAGCGCTGATTACTACGGCATCAGGTAAATTCTTGTCATAAAAGCCAATTATGTAGTGTTGCTAGATTCCCTCCTGAAGCTGAAAAAGAACCAGTAGATTCTTAATGGACAACTCCTCTGGGAAGCTGGAGCAGGGCCAGACACAGCGCTGCAGTGGCTGAATCCTTTAATTGAAAGGATTGTGTTTTCCTAGTTTGAAAAGCTTTTAACCATTTTTAATTAAGTTTGCTAAAATGGCATGAACTCTGAAAAGAGGACTTTCTCCCAAACACCGTAAATGTCTTGAAGCAGGATATTAAGATAAAATCTCAGGTAAATCACAAAGTGAGAGCTTCGACAAGATGAGGAATTGACATAACCTTCCTTAACCTTTACGTCAACCCAGACAATCATCTACTGCCAACAGTGCAAATGAGAAGTAGGAATCACAATGTTGTGAAATTTAGTAAAATATTGTAAAATAGGTAGTTATAGAATAGTTATTTAAAAGGCTAACCCAGGATTAAAAAATGTAAATCAATGAGGATAACATTAAAGCAGATTAAAGTGCACCAGCTGCATACATAAGTGACATAATGTTTATCCACCACTTTCATGCAGTTCTGATACATTGATGCATGTTCAAGTGTCCGTTTTTCTGTTTTAGACTCGTACATTTGTGCTCCTGTGTGAAGTTGCTGAACTTGCTGCTGACCGTGTGTTTTAGAGTCTTTTCTTGTTTGGGTCACAGCAGAGATGGGAAACTCATGCCTGCCTGTTTTTCACAAAAACACACTGGTGAACTAACTGCTCTCCCTGAGTGCTGCCTTGGTGATGAGTATCATTAAATAAATTACCTTCTGAATTAGCAAAATGATGAGCAAGAAAACACAAAAGTTGCTCGCGCCACCTCACAGTGAAGCATTGTGATTTAGAAAATCAAGTCTGGAGCCTCACACTCATATGACCTTTCTTCACACTCCTCCTTGCCTAATTATCACTTTGATGTAATTGAGAAAAAGGTCATTTACGCAAAATGAAATGGAAGGGCCATATTCAGTCATTGCCAGTGCAGAACATGAGTCTGCATTCAGCCCATCCTGAATACATAAATGTCATTCGAAAAAATTGGCTGCAATTATTTTAATGTCAAAAAGAAATGTTACATAACATTATTCAGCAAAATATCAGTGAAACATCTTTCAAGAGATCCAGTACAATGGATGTAACTGTGTTAGGTGTGAGGTGTGCTGTTGACTAAATGATCAGACAGACCTTACTTCTGATGAGCCTGCCCTGCAAGTTTTTATGTGAAAAATCTCCCCATTTTATCATCAAACAAAGAAGAACACTGTTTTACCAAGTGAAAGTCTATGTGCTGATGTGAAGTGGTGAATACACTTGTTACTACGCTATGAGCCAGTTCTGCATCTGGAGGAAGACTTTGTTTTAAAAGGTGTGGTTCACAATAAAACAGCATGTCAGGGGGCCATCCCCCAGAAAATAAAAGATTTGAATCTTATAGTTACTGCATTTCTTTATGCTTTTATTACTCAAAAACAACACATTATGATTAAGGTGACCATTACGCTCAATCATTCTTCGAGAATGATGAAAAATATACAGAGAAACCTTTCCATCTCACTGGCTTAAATTTAATGACCTTTATAGAAACATAATCCCTCTTACCTTCATGTATCCATGCTATATTTTAAGATAAAAGACATCAATCAATCAACAAGAGAGATGCTTGTTGTTTGTGTATTAATCCTACAGATATAAGGTGAGAGTAGCATAAATTTAAAATCAAAGTTCAGGCTTCTGAATGTCCAGTATTGCCTTTTCTGTTAAGTCTGCTTTGAACTTCACTAAGATGCAAAAAATTTTAGTCTTTAGCATTCAAATTCTCCACTTTGCCCACCAGCTTGTTGCAAATTTTGTCTGTCTGTTACTGTGTACTGGTGTACTGGTGCAGTGCATATGTGTGGGGATGGGGTTTGATAAAAAATAATATATATCAATCAAATAAAATATTAGCTTAGATGGCACCATCAGAACATCAAAAACAGGTCACATACAACTGGAACAAAGCTGAAAGTAGTTACCTTAGAGACCGTGCCACAGATAAACTGATGAGAATACTGTCTTGCTTAATAGTGATTTACTGGCAGTCAGTTGTTTAATAAGTTACATAAACATACCTGATTTGATTGATATACACATGAGTTAACAAAGCTGTGCACGCATTAAGATTTTACTTTATATATGATTTAAAATGAATCAACTGCTTCTTTTAGATTTACTGTAGATGTAAAGGGTGACTGCACCTGCATTGTTTTCTGGGTTGTTAATGTATAGACTCAGCCATTAGTTAAAAGCACTGACGTAGGTTGCAGCGCTGATGTCCTCCCCTCCCTCTCAATCCACACAAACACACAAGTTGGCTGTCAGCATAAACATGGAGAGTGACTGAAGTGTTACCTTGGAAGATTTGAGCTTGGAGTGGGAAGATGATTTCATTATTACTAAAAGTTCATTTCAGAATTTGTTGGCCCCTGTTTGTAAAAACACTTTTACAACTTAACGAGGGAGTAGGAGAGAGACAGGGAGCAGCAGTGTTAGGGTGAACAAAGCAGTGAATCAGAAAAATAAAACATTATTTTCTGATTTTTCTCACAGCAATCATGTTCTAAAGCACAAAAACAACCCTGTGGGAAGGTGCTGTATTGTCAGATTTTGTATCAAGTCAGTCAAAGCACATGCTTTATCCTGTCCACTGTATGTGGCTGACCCTGCGTTTGTGTGTGTCCGTGTTCAAACAGACACAGAACTGCTGCTTTAAAAGTCACAAAGGTGCAGGTGAGCTAGGGAATTAGCATGTATCAATGTCATCATAAGAAACCTGTGTCAGTTCTGGTTAGGTTAATGCAAAAAAAAAAAAATAGGTTAACTTGAAATTTAAGTTATTAACATTACATAAGTTAACATCAGAAGTTAAAATTTATCCACATTTGTTTTTGGTTTCACATGGGAATCAAACATTGGTCTATGTGGTGGAAGTTTGTTTGACCCATCCACCACCCCAACCTCTTCCAGCTTACTCGCTCGTTTTAATGTGTCACCTGATGCTTTTTTTCTCCATAACGTTTGTGCATAAAATGAGAAATGACACGTTGACAATAAAGCTTAAGGCAGACCCCACTAATAACACACACACAAAAAAAAACGGTGTGCTTAAACCCAAAATGACTTAAGACACTGATGTGTCATTCATATGTCATTTGGGGAGACCAGACTGTGCAGGCCAGAAATTATAATGTATATATTAACAGTATACGCAATGAGACAAAATGCATGCTGTACATTGATTTATGAGCAGTTATACAGTCCAGTTCTCAGCTGAAATTGCAATCCATGGCAATTACAGAAGCTTCCGGGTGACTGAAACTGCCAAAAATCAACCATTTTTCATTTTTCATTTATACTTTGCACTGCACTGCAGTTTGAGAAGACAAAGAAGATCCTGTCCATAGAAGCAGGACATTCCTTTGGAGCTTACACTGGCCAACTCTTCTGCTTTATAAGGTAATCAATCTTATTCAAGGCAAAAGTCTGAAATGCCATTTATTGAATGGATGGTGTAATAAATTATTGTATTGTATTGTATAAATATTTTCAGCCAAAGGTCATGTTTGAAATTTTGAGTCAATTAGTTTCTGCCCTCGAGTTCTTCTTAGTTTATGCGACTAAAGATAATGTTAGTGTTTCCTAAGATTAGTTTTATTCAAGGCTCACAGTGTCTTGTCTTGTTTCTTTACATTAACTTCTGTCAATCTGCTGCTTAATCTCTCTTCAGATGAATAAGATGATAATGCACATGAGCAGGCCAGGTTTATGTAATCTTATGTACTTCACCTACAGTTACAAACACTGCAGTGCTTTCTGAGACCTGTACAGCAGCTCCTTGAGGCAGTACTGTTAATGATTTGATTTCAAATCAGCCAGACAAACAAGTTTGTCAATACTATTTGTTTTACTCTGGTGAGATGACACTCGCCTGACTGCCACACATCCATCCAATTATCTATCAGTTCAGTGTATGATTGGGAGATGTCCTGAGGAATTCTGACGGATTGGAGGTGGTTCAGCGTGTACAGACCTGAGCTTGGCTCCACTCTCTGACCTTTTTCATAAAGAAATGACTAACCTGCAGGCTTGAGGAGATTCCTGGGACAACACATCTTGTTTTTGTGCCAAAAATCATTGGGAGTATTGTGGTCATGTACATGAGGGATCTGATGATGTCATAGCCATGTGAAATACTGTAATAAAACAAATCATTCCTGTTTGTAGCAGAGGGAGGTCAGTGCCACAAAAGTGAAAGCTCACAATAGATGGAAACTGACCACAGATTTATTGAGCAAAAGTTCAGAATTTGGGGAATGCTATGAACCTGCTTCACCAGCATATACAAGAAAAAGTAGACAGACTTAAATCAAACAAACAAGCAAAAAAAAAACAGAAGTCCTGGTGATTTCTGAGGGCAGAGCTGAACACATCCACACACAAAGGCAAACTCCAATACACATAGTGACTATGTCCAATATTAGCTAACTTCTAGCGCCTGTGCAGTGGCTTTACTGGCCATTTGAGTCATCTAAACACATACTGCACAAATGGGCCAAAGGACTACTTTGTATGAATTGCACATTGCATTGCTTTTTAAACAGGGCTTAATTTGCAGCCCCCATTCTCAACTTAGGCAGCATATTTATGAAATACTACTACTACTACTACTAATAATAATAATAATAATAAGAAGAAGAAGAAGAAGAAGAAGAAATGCTGAATTATATTTGACTCCTGAAACTATTTCCAACAGCCCTAAGTCACTTTCATGAAGTAAGGTAAAGGATGTGTTTATGAAAACAACACCCATCTCCTTACACTCTTAATTGTTTTATTTTAATTAGTCAAGTGTTTTCACTCAACTCTGCCAAGGATAAACTCATGAACTACTAAGTCCTCTGTAAGCCCGGGCAGGGGCATGTTAATGGCCTGGCTGATAGGTTACATGTCCTTCTTCTTTAGCTTTTACCACCAAAATATTTAATATGAACTGACAGTGTTGTTAACTTGGTGACCTTTTCACTAGACTTTGCTGTTAGCAACTTCATTTCCAAAAAGGTAGTGAATTATTGGGAGAGAAATATACACAAATCTGTTAGATTGTAAACTATTCCCATATGTGCTGCCCAGAGTAATTTCAGTCATGATTTTTCCTCTCTTCTTCTTCCACCACTCCCCATAATGCCCATGCAAAATCAAGAATATTGGAACTCAGTGCTGAAATATTAAGATGATTTCACATTTGATACATGTTTCTCTGTTTCTAACACACCGTCGGCCACCCCATTTACAGTCCTGAATGCAGTCCAGTACAGCACCACAACTAGCTTTCAACTACTTTACTTTGCAAAAAAAAATAATAGCATCTACAGAAGCAGCTTGATAAATTATCTTCAATTAAGACAAAAAAAAATGTTTTTATTTGCCAAAAAGTAAAGCCTCCTATAGACATAGATATAGATATCCTCCCTGAGTCATTTAATTCATTTATATTTTGTTGATCTAAAAGCATACACATTTTACACAGTCTAAATATCCAAAAAATCTATAAAACAGTATTTAAAGTTTGTTTATTTGTAAGTTTGTAACTGTTAAATGGAAACTGGACCACTGAATTTCTAAACACTTGAAATTACAATAAAAAATACAGAGGGCATGGCATTACTGTCCTCAGTGTTAGCCACAGCCTTAAACTCATCTGGACAGCATATGTCAATGTCAAACACCACTTCCTACCATTCAGCAACTAATGCCAAGAGGAAATTGCATAAAGAAAGTATGTACCCTAGTGATAATACTAATCTGAAATACCACTTGAAACAGTGCATTCAATAATTATGCTAGAATAAAGATCTTGCTGCAAGGCCAGAAGTGGCTTCACACAGCTGGAGACACAAAAGACAAGCAAAGAAAAACAACTAAACTAATGTCAAAATTATCTATGAAAAGAGAAGAAATATTTTTGTCAAATGACCTCAGTTTAGGCCGAGTTCTGATAAAGTGAAGGAGCGATTCAGTACATTACAAATGAAGCTTTCCCACACAGTCCTTGGTTATTGTTGTCAGATGTTATGTCAGTATGAACAAATATGGTTTATTGAAACTGGTATGACCTTCAATCTAAGAAAGGAAGACTGTGTAGAGGTCTGACCAAGGTAACTTTAATCTAGCTGTTATTGGCTGACTAAATGAAAGAGGCTCTCCAGTGCTCACCTGCTCCTGTCAGCTTAGTGCTTCTGTGTGAGGCCTGTGCTCCTGTGAAGTTGAGTTCTCAAATGGTCAGCACTCTGCTGTTGATAGTGTACCTCTATTCATGCATTGGCAATGAAGTACCCAACAGCTGCTGTTCAGCATTTGAAGGTTGTAATAAGAGCATGTTGTTTTGAACTGGTGAACTGGTGGTGCGGTGGTTCGTACTGTCGCCTCACAGAAAAGAGGGTTCCAGGTTTGAGTCCAGGTCTGGGCTCTTCTCTGTGGAGTTTGCATGTTCTGCGTGGGTTTTCGCAGAGTACACCAACTTCCTCCCACAGTCCCAAAAATATGCACATTACAACGTGCACTTCAACACGCACTACTCTACATTGCCCCTAGGTGTGAGTGTATGAGCATGTGTGGTTGTCTTGCCTTTGTGTGACAGCCCTGCGATTGGCTGGTGACTAGTCCAGGGTGTACCCCGCTTCTCACCCATAGTCAGCTAGGATAGGCTCCAGCTGCCGCTCCATGACTCTAGACAGATAAAGAAGGATAGAAAAGGGACGGATGGGTAATGATGATGAGAGAATCAAATTGTTTATTATGATGGGTGGGAAGAGGACTGAACCTTATATTTAATTTTAGCAAAAAACAATGCCCCTCCATTGCCTTAATAATATTTTTGCTTTGGCTATATAAATGTCAATCCATATATTTCAAAGAATAATTATATAATAATTATTCTTAATAATAATTATTAAAAATCATGTTGTGTATGAAACCAAATGTCAACAATGGCTCATTTTAAATTATGTAACTTACTTAAGTTACATCATGTAAGTTATGTAACTAATATACTTATTTTAAACCAAATCATAACCTTTTTCTAAACCTAATCAGGTAGTTTTTGTATCTAAACCTAATCAAACTGGAACCATTTCTCATCATATCATGTGACGATGAAGACCCGTTGATAAAAAGGTGCAGTACGCCAGTGGTCATGTGTGTAATTTGTGGGAGTCAACAGCAATCAACCTATTCTGTAGTTTAGGTATGAAGATGTGATGACTTTTAGACAACAGTTTCTGTTCCAGCCACTTCGCTTGTGGTATGCAAACCAAATGATCACTGAGTAAAAACATGAGCGAGAGAGAATAAGGGAGGTTGGCAGAGATTTGACCACGAGTGGGTATTTGGCTTGATCTTCTGTGGAAAGCCCGATCTGTCATCTACTGTCAGCTCTTAAATACAGGACACTGCTTTGAGACAGAGATCGATTAGCCTTTAAAATAATTGGAAAGTCCATCAAGAATTTAGACTGGATATACTCTTCATTGTTGATCAAAAAGTAGCCACCAAGCTGTGTGATCCATCAAAGGTTATTAGCCAAATTAAAAAATACTGTCATCAAGATTCTGCTCTGAGTTATATAATTAAAAAGTTCAGCAACTGGTCATTTATATTCTTTAAGTAAACAACAGGAAACTAAAGGTTCCAGCTGGAAGGACAGCTGTTGTTGCTCAGCAACATTTTCTTCATCTGTCAGAAAGAGAAAGGCAGGGCCAAGGTCAGTACGGCTCCTGACTGCTCACCCCGTCACCCTTGTCAGTAATATGACAGGAATGTGAGCTGGAAATTAAATGTGCTGTACACACACACACACACACACACACACACACACACAATATTACAGTTACACAGTTCTCTTCTGGTAGAGTTCTTCTTGTATTTCTTTGGTTTGCTTGACAAGAAGGTACTTACTGAGCTGGTAATTTTACAGAAAATGTGTCAATAAAGCATTCATGTATGTATGTTTGTAACAGTGTCTGAAATGTTTATTGATGTGATTGATTACTTGTATTAGTTACATTTACAGTTACACACTTACATTTCTATTAACATCAGTTTTCAACAGTATGTAATTTTTTCAATTTTTTCCAAATCACGAGTTTTTCTCAACATGTTAATGCTCACTACCAGGCAAATACCCACAAATCATTATGTTCATAAGGAACAGGTCTGTGGTGTTTGAACTATACAACCTAGGCACATCTTCACAGATGGGAGCTAAATGACCTGAGGCTCAATACACATCCATATGTCACTTTTCACATGTGAAGAACAGAATCTGGAGCACCAGCTGAGGAAACACACAAGTTCTTCTCCTCTCCTGTCAGAGAAAGAAAACACTGTTACAAAACAGTAGAAGTGACACAGTTCCAGGTTTCTGTTGCTGCTCTTTACCTCCTGTCACTGTCTTGTTTTGTATACGTTTATTGTTTTTATTGCACTTTCAGTTTACCTTGGTAGTCTTGTTCTGCTGATAGTTACTGTTGCACTGCTTTTAGACTAATCTGGATAAACATGCTATATGTCTAAATTACAAATTGTAATGTCTTATGGTAAGGGTGCATTCAATCTGAATCAGTGCAGACAGTCGATGTAATTACTTTGCTATTATGTGCAAATGTTTAACATAAGGAGCTTGTTGAAAAATTTGTTGGCCCAGAATGAAATATCCTTCGTGTTTAGTGCTAACTGACAAACATTAGCATGCTAATACCGAAAAATAAAATAAAGAATGAGTCGACATTATACCAAGATCCATTAGGGGAACATCTGGATACAAATCTACCATGTTCATTCCTATGAAATCTGCTCAGTGGCACATGAAGCCTAAAAAGTTCAACTTCCTGGGTATAAAACTACCTGGATCTTCCACACACAGCTTCCCTGTGGTGGAGCCTATAGAGCATGTGTGCATGTGGAGACTTCCCAAAGCTACCGGTAACTGCTAACTCACAGTTTTGGCCCTCCGCTAACTTGAATTGGCATAATATTATTTAATTGAGTGACTCTTCTAGACTTTCAAAATGTTATCAGACCTCAGATTGTGAGATGAATAATTTCTCAGGGGTTGTGAAAATCCATCCACCGATTTACAGCCACTTCTTTGACAATGAAAGATTATGGGAAAATCTCTTTCGGGGCCAATGTGCGTTAAGTGAAGCTGTAATTTCTGTTTGGCTGCCATGCCAAACTGGCACTCTTCCTGGGGGCTTGATTTTACCTGTTAAACAACAGTATGTTAACATTGTCACTGCGAAAATGGAAGCATGCAGAGGTTGTTTTTTTGTCCTGTTAAATGTGCAAGGAATAAAAAAAAGTAAATTCATCTTCTTTGCACAGAAGACATGACAAGAAACTTCAATTTCCTTGCTCATTCCGAGAGCAAAACCTAAAACTTTGGCTTAGGATTCTCTTTCACAATAATTATTAAAACTTTTCCTACATTTACTTGATAATAATAATTAATAAATAATAGTTATAATAATTTTACATGCTTAAACTATCAGTTACCTTGATGTTAGTTGACAAATACAACACAATTTGCTTAATGTCTGCATTCTGCTACCGAAAAGGTAATGTTAGTTCATTTTATTTAACCATGTTATTTTCTTATCTTAGTATAGTTTTCAATTAAACAGTTGTTTAAAAAATGCTTTGTAAAAATATACTATAAATAAAATATAAAATATACAAGATTCAGATTACACTTTTGGAACTTAATCAAATGCAGTGTTAAAGATATAAAGCAGGTCCTTAACAAACTGTAGAGGAAATTATTGGTTTAAAGTTTTATTAGGGGGTGGAAAATGGAGAAATGAGAGAAGCCAGAAATGCATTAATATAATGCTGTTATTGAAAACCTTACATTACTCAAATTATTGATGGAGTGACTGAACTAGTAGTAGTAGTCAGTAGTTATAGTTGGTTTTCTAAGATCTTAGGATTCGATTTAAGTGACCGAGGCCTGAGCTTCGGTGCAACTGAATTGAATATTGTTGGCAGTAAGAGGAAAACAATCTAAAACGATAAAACAATCTAAAAAATTACATTAGGATTCTCCTTTAAAGCAGCGACACTGCACTGAACATTAACCATACAGAAGTTATTTCTCTTTATGGATGAGTGATGGATAAGTGATGGAGAAGCCATGAAGTGTCCATGTTTTAGGCTAAACTGTGCTGCCGTGCTATCATTCAGTTTATGATTGAGGCAATTTATGCAGTGCTGAATAAACGTCACTCCTGAAACAGCCCTCTCTACAAAGCCTTCTTTAGCTCATCTGCCACAAATTGTTTCCAGCCTCCTCCTCTCCAACCTTATCGACCACTGACATGTTTCATAAAGGCTGCACTCCGGTGAGACATGTCCTGGGGAGCCTTAGAAACAAGCTGTGATTACATGGCTACTTTCATGCCAAGATCTTTCTCTTTCTGTTCACAATTTGATAGGCTGAGGTGATGGAGACATTAGCCTACATGGGCTTATTTTCCCTTCAGCGGGGATTGTGCATGCCTTACTTGGAGCTTGTATGCTCCATTAAGGGTTTGTAGCTTTTGTCTTGGAGCTATTTTTCAGAAGCCGCTTCATTGATGATCACTCAAGATTATTGTGCCTTTTAACCACAAACAAATACAGGAGCTTAACTGTTACTGCACAGAGAAACACATATGAGATGGGGCTCTTGTTTTTCTTTCTGCATTTTTCTGTTTTATTGCTGCATTATGTTTTAAACTTCCACTTCAACATGCAGAATGATGACACTTAATCCTTGATGCACATCTGTGAAATACACACTAGTTTAATCTAACTGCACTTTGAAAGAAAATATCCACAAAGCTGTTCATAAATTATACAAAAAAAAAAAGGCAAAAAGGCAATTTCATTGTAGAAACTGAATTTATTGTGATTTATACACTGGGATAATTTTTAGAAGTTATTATTTTATATATTAAGTTATTACTATATAAGTTATTATTTATGTTATTATTATTTTGGACTTAAAAGCACTAAAACATGCGGCAAGCAGATATGTAAAATGTTACAGAGGAAGTCAGGGATGTTATTTATTGTGTATTTTTTTGTAGCATTTTAAGTTACTGGTCTGTAGGTCAGTGATGCAACCTGAGCAGAACAAATTGCTGTATACTCAAATGCACTGAAACATGAGCATCTCAGACCAAAACAAATGGGCATGTAGACCACACCTCTTTCTCTCTTCTTAACCAGAAAGATCATTGTAAAACACACTTAATTTAAACTTCGTATTAACATGGGGAGGTTTCACAGTTTCACAGGGAGGGACTCACATGTGTTAACATGCAGCCCAGCTGCTAAAACAAAGAACAGAGAAGCTCGGATTACAACACACACAGAGTGAGTGTGACTTCATTCCCTTCTCAGTGCACCTCTACTCAGCTAAATCTTCACATAGCATATATATATATATATATAGCAATAGTTATTTGCAACTATATTAATGAACAAAATTAGATATAATATAGAATAGTGTATAGTGTAAGTTATACTGGTTGTAGGTAATGTCCTTTAATTTGCCTTGTGGTCTTTATCTTATAGTATGAATCAGCATTTTTATTTTTTGGCAATGCTATCATTTTACAAGGTTCTAAAGCAATTTTTATCCTTGTGGACATGGATTACACAAGTAATTTTGCAGTCATAGCCTATGTACATGTTAACTAAATATCTTAAAGCACAGCATCAGACACTGGTTAGTTATTAGTTTTATCTCGATTAAACAATCTGGTCCTTTAAAATGCCCAGTGTGTGTTGAAATTCAGAAATAATTTACTTCTTAATTACTAGTGGTATTAGAATTGATTACATTTATTTTTTTCTAAGAAAATGGCTCATGGATGTTAAATAGTCAAGTCAGGGCAGAAACATAATAATTTTTCCTGATCAAAACATTGAGCTCCGTAGTTTTCACATCTGCTAGTTAAATGTAATGTACTGTATGTTAAGCTTTTAACTGTGGGATGATTGACTGACAGTAATAAGTGAACAGTTAGGGGTGTTTTCAGTAATAGCAGTATTAAAGCTGCCACCTCAGATTCCACACTTGTAGTATGTGGCAACAAAAGACTGGTAAAGTTGTGTACTGCTCATAAAAGCACCTATTTGGGACATTACCACAGGTAAACAGGTTCATTTGGACAGGCGATACTTACTAGGCTCGGGTATGAAAGGGTTCAACATACTTTCAAAAACTGCCTGGGCAAATAGTCCAACAGTTGAAGGAGATTTCAAAGCAATTTCAAAGCACAATTTAGGGATTTCACCATCTACAGTCAATAATATCATCCAAAGATTCAGAAAATCTGAAGAAATCTCTACTTTTGAAAGGATAGGCTGAAAACAGACCAACCATTGAATGCTGGCGAACTTTGACATCTCTGCCAATACTGCATTTAAAACCAATGATATATAAAGGATTTTATTATAAAGGCTGGAGAACATTTTGGAAAACCATTGTCAGTAAACAATTTGCCACTGCATAGCGTGCAACCAATATCCCTGCAATCCATTTTATCTGAGACGAATTGCTGCAAAGTGAAAAGCAGTGCTGTTGTCTGACGAGTCCACATTTCAATTTGTTTTTTGAAATGCATGGATGTCTTGAAAATGACTGTCAGAGTGTTACCAGCGCACAATTGTGTTAGTACCTGTGGGGCATATAAGTTTGGAGCAACAGTTGCTGCCATAGCCGATTTGTATAAGCCCTGTATATTTTCATGCAAATTAATGTGCAGCCATGGCAAAACATCAGGTATTTTTCTGACTAATAGGTCAAAAACTGTTAAAATTCCTTTGCTTGTATTCTACTCTGTGCACTTTGTCAGTTCATTAAAAAGTGTCTGACAGTGGTCCCAGAGTGGAAAACACCTCCTTTTCATCCTATCTCTACATGTTAGTTATTATACACAACATGTGGTTGATTTGCAGTCACGAATAATGTCTATAATCAGTCTCTAAATAACATAAATATACATATCAGAGTCATCATCACAAGTAGTGCATAAACCTCTGTAAGTCACTAGAGTTTGATTTTTACATGTGGGTCCATATGATGCACTGATGATGCAGGATGACATGGCCAAAATTGTCCATCAGTGAGTTACCTTTAAATATAATTTGTATAACTTTATGTTTACTTCTCTTGGTTTGTTTGTCAAAAGACAGAGTGAGAATTAAAATGCAACAATGTGTCATTTTTCCCCTAGTCCAAACCAAATGAACCAAATTACAAAAGCACCCTTAGCATCCTCAGTTCCCAAATGCTTACAGAGTGATGTTAATGATATTGAGAAGGTTATGTAACAACCTGTCCAAACTGTTACATAATCAATAAAGGTTATCAATTTGAACATGATATATTTTATCTGTATTCTGTTTAATTTGGTCAAAAAAATTGCAAATTAATGCATTCTGCTTTTATTTCAGTTTGACACAATGTCATGATGTACATGATGAGCTTGTAATGTGAATGTGCCGAAGTTTAAGTTCAGTAGTATCAAGAACAAAGTATGCCTTAGGGGCTGAAGTGTAGAATGCAGGATGAGATGATGAACAGGCAACATGGCCAGAGACTTGATCAATGACACTTGTGGTTGTTTCCTTCAGTTTTACACCTGCATACAAAGGCTCAATACCCCACTCTAAAGTAATGATTGTGTGCTGGTGCAAGACTTGGCGAAGTCAAGCGTAAATGCTTTTTTTCAGGAATTCTTGATGAGTGTTTGTTGTGAGCTTGCTACATTACAACAGCAATTTCAAAGCAACATTTCCACCTTAATTGGCTCAGAATGTGTTTGTGAATTCTCTTGGGCTATCAAACAAATTAATATTGACAGACTGAGTTTGAGGGAAATGTCAGATGCAAGCCTTCTCGGCTATCCTATGTATGCAACATCATAATCCGATATGGTTGACATATTGCGAGATTTAACAGGGTCATAATGGGAAAAAATGAGCTTGAAAAATGTTAGATTTACTGTGCGCTTCAAGATAAAGGCTACAATTTGTCAAATATCTCACTCTCTACACCACAGAAATGGTAAAATACAGTGAAAACCCATTCAACTAGTATAATATCTTCTCATTCCAAGACTAATTCTAAAGAGAATGGCTGAATATATCAGAAAGCATGAAATGAACTGTAGAGAAGGAATAAGAACCAGAATTCACTTTTGGAGCAAATTGGTGGAATATGTAAATGTTCATCAGCACAGCGTTTTTCTTTTCCTCAAGCAAATTTGCCATTCTGCAGATGGCAGAATCATAATTTTCCTTCTTTTTCCTCTTTGTCAAAATGAACACAAAAATGTACAGCACTCCAAACATAGTAGGACTGGAAAGTGGAGGCAGGCAAATAAATAAGGTTCATAGAGCCTGTGCCATTTCACTGGTGCAGCTGCCCTCTGCTGAGGCTTTTATTCTGGTGTCTCATCCTCTCAGCCTCTTCAGGCCTGCCCAGTGTCTCATTTTCACTTGTTTGGATCTCTAACTCTTTGCCAAATTGGTGTGGCTTTTTCTGGCCAATCTTTACTGGAGCTACACAGCGTTTCACAGGATAACTGGATAGATTTGTCCAAATCTAGTGGGTAGCTGGCTCTAGCTCTCACTATGGCTTTAACCAATTTAGTGAATTATTGCACCTCTGTTTGAGCAACCTTTAAATAGATTTAGATAAACATTTTGCACACAATATTTTTACCCAGTGGAAAGTCTTGATCTGTTGTTCCTCTAAGGGATCTGTCAGTGTAATATAAACCATGACTGATCTGATAGATCTTTAACTTAAAGGTCATAGACAAGGGGTTGAGGATAAATCTGTCGCTTGAGGGCAAATGCTTTTCAGAATGGTAGTGCAAATAACATTTGAATCACCATGGCTCAACATAAAGTGGAGATTTTATTCACATTTCACCACTAGTGGGCAACTTTATGAATATGGAGAGAGAAGACTGGAAAAGGTTTTAGTTTAGTTCTGACCTTTTGAAGTATGTTTTCTTTTATTTTGATGTCTAGATAGGAGTCCTCTGCTCCACCTGCAGCCTGCACACTGTTTTCATTAAGATGGTCCCTTTGTCCCCCCCCCCCCCTCCCTTTTGATCAGAGGAGTATACTACGAAGCAGGTTCCACATAGACAGTCTTTCTTTGTGTGAAGAAATCTTATTGCCATTTTCTCCAGACATGACATTCCAGTGCACTTCAAACCCTCAAACAGAAACTGGTTCATCCCAAGAGCAAAGCTCCTAAAGCCAAACTAAGCAATGCTGTATATGCGATTCAGTGTAGTGGGGACTGCAATGACCTGTACATTGGAGAGACCAAACAACCACTTCACTAGTGCATGGTCCAGCACAGGTGGGCCACTGGCCAGGATTCTGCAATCCATCTACATCTTAAGGAGAAGGGACATTTATTTCAGAACGATAATGTTTACATCCTGGACAGGGAAGACAGATGCTCTGAGAGAGGGGTGAAGGAAGCAATCTATGTCCAACAGCCTTTCCTTAACAAAGGCAGTGGTCTGTGCCACCACCTATCAACCACATTCAGTGCAGCCTTGAGATCCCTCCCTGAGACTTACATCTCATTTCCCCCAGGAACCATGTGACCCTTACAAGTCACACCATGAAAGGGTGGGTTGATGACCCATTTGACGAGACACACTATGACTATGGGGGGGTGGGCGAGTCGCTCACACCTGGACACATAAAACTCTAATGAGTCACATGATGGCTGTGTGTGAGAACGACCCATTCAACCTCCCGACCAGAACTGAAGAGACCTTTTGGATGAGAAGTGAAATGTCTGCATTTTTAACCTGAAGTCCGAATGCCACAATTTAAGTTCTTCGACACAAGATGACCTGGCTGACTGAGAATGTACACAGACTTACTGCCATTGCATTTGTAATCCTTGGACATAAATTAAAAAGCCAAAGCAAGCAATTTAAAAGTAATTTGTTTACCTTTTGTGAATGACACTTTTGTGGTGTAAGAACTGTATATTTAAAAAGAAAAATACTCTTTCCCTTTCAGTCATACATGCATTAGTCTCTAGTATCGAGTGTTTTTGAGCTATTAAAATATAAGCCTGGAGTACACACAGCTGAAATGAAATGTTACAGCGCTCGCCAATTAGTGCCTGCATGTTCCAACAACATTATCTCCCAGCACATTAAGCTCTTTTCAGTTCCATGCATAACATTGCATGGATAATTACTGATATATATAAACTCTTGTATAAGCATTATCACCTAAAATAATTGAAAGAGATCTGATAACAGACATATTTAGAGTGACATTACCTGCAGTAGCTGAACATAAATTGCAATGGGGTGTCATTGTTTGTGTTAGGAGTACAGTTGACCTCTGATACCTTCAGTGAGATGATTTTGTGTCAGAACAGGCCACCACATGCTGAGTGACTTCGAAATGAAGCCATCAAACCTCTGATTGATGTCACTGCTGTGGTCGTAGCTCATACAGGAGCTATCTCTGTGTGATTCATGGCTGTCTTGGATGAGGTAGTTTCTTCAGTGGCTGCTGGTGATGAAACTAGAGCAGTGGAGAGGACGGTGCAGGGAGATGAGAAAAAAATAGATAATATTAAGAGACATCAGAATGCAAGAATAATGCACCATCCACAAGGCACTGCAATCATTGTGTCTGTTTATTATAGACAAAGAACAATACAAAATACAAAACAATCCATCAAACAACAAGAGCAGAAAAAAAAAGCTACCGTGAGACTGATTTGTGCACAAAGCGTCACCTCAGACGGAATCAAATTTTGTCATCTTTGTGTTCACATCACAAAAGCTTGTGTTCATGCTGCAAACTGCGCATGGCGTACAACAGAAAACATCATCACAACATTTTCATATTTTCCCAAGACTGAAACTTGTTTCAACTGACAACAAAGGAAGAAATTAATAAAAGTGCACAAATAAGAGGTACTTCACGTTACAAAGAACGGACTTCAAACCATTTTATATTTTCTCACCTATTCCACTTTGGAGCTTATTAGCTTCCACTGGCTGGTTTTAAATGATGGAAAACACACTGATGGAACAAGGGACTGAAACAAGCTATTATTTTAAAAATGCACTCACTGGCACACATTTGAAAACACAATATTGAATTAATTTCACATAGCACTACACAGTCAATTTCAAGCAACTTTACAGTATGGACAAAAAAGCCTTCTGCTCAGTACGAAGCACGTCCTACAATATTCATTCCCTCTGAGTGCACGTCAATTTACACATATTTACGTAACTGAAACCAACAGTGGAAAATTCTTTTAATAGCGGGGTGAGCCATATACATACTGTGGATTTCACCAACTCAAGTATGGCACTTTGTTGCAATCTATTTACACATTCCATGATTACTCTGTGGGTTTTGCTGAGCAGATAAATCACAGAAAAGTGCTGCACTCTGCAGTCTCAGCCAATATCAGTGAATTACTGCCCCGACAGTTATCTGACCCTTTAACAAACAGCCTCTCCGGCTGTACAGCTACACATTTATCCCTCATTATTACACTCTGGCTACTGACCTTCACAGGCTCTAGAGCTGAGGCACAGAGCTGTAGTGACCAAAGCAATATGAGGCTTTGTTGTGTCTGTCACTGTTAAGACTAAATTCCCTGCAGAAATAATTAGAGTTTTAAAGTGACACAGTAGGTTTAAGAGACTGCCTGCAATGTGTCCTTTTCTTTACGTGGACCTTTTCAGATGGTCATGTAATCCCATATCTGTGTTTTCATTCTAGCAGCAAGAACAAAATGTCACGGTGTTGTGCATTTGGATTCATTTGAATTACATGGTTTCTGGTGGGTAGGTACAAGAACAAAGAAAAAAAACAAGCGGTTTGCTACAAGTAAAACCTGGGTTTTTAGAACATTGGAAATATAATACACTGTGAAGTTAAATTTGATTGCTTGACAATGTAGCCCACTATTAACTCTGTCCCAACACATAAACAAAGCTATTTCTAAAAAGGTATATGCAGTGTTGAATAAGTAACTTAGAAATGTAATAATTTACATATTAGCCATTTGAAAGGTAGTTATGTTACCTTATGAACTGCTCAACAATGATCCTACAGTTTGGAGGTATTTACTCATCATCAGCAAAAAGCTTGATGTTAGCCCTATAGGGACTGCATGGAGTCCCGTTAGCAAGACAGCTAATACAACACTACATAGCAGAGGTGGGACCAAGCCCTAGTCAGTCTTGAGTCTTTATTCTCAAGTTTCAAGTCAAAACAAGGAAGTCCCGAGCCAAGTCCCAAGACAGTACTAATGAGTCCCAAGTCACAGCAAGTGCTAAACTTTGAGTTTTGAGTCCTAAATGAGTCATAATGTCCTCTTCACCAAATGTGAAAATTTTTTCAAATTACTTTTGCAGCTGTTCAGGTATAGATTTCAGTGTTTACAGGGTGCACCTGAATGCACCATGAAGTCTCTGTCCCTGTGTGTGTGTCATACTCAGCAGAGAAGACAAAAGCAGCGTGCCAAACTAAAAAAATGACTCAAGTCAGAGTGAAGTCGCAAGTAATTGGATTTAAAGTCCAAGTCGAGTTGCAAGTCCTCAAATTTGTCACTCAGGTCTGACTTGAATCTAAGTCAGGTGACTTAAGTTCACACCTCTGACATGTAACTATACAAGAAAACTTTGAAGTGACTGAGAGTCTCATTTTCAGTTGGAGGAGGTTATCGACCTCCCTACACTTTCAGCGCATGAACAAGCTAGCTGTACCTGACTAATCTGTCCACTGAACACACAAACTAATATCAACCCTCCATCAAACCACTAGTAAGACAGATAACAAGTCAATGTCCAAACTGTCAAAAACTTAAATGTAAAGAGCTGCTGTGGATAATGAAGTCACATCAGTGGTGTATCATTATTTTTCCTACTTAAAGTCCTGTTGGCCACAAAGATGATGACACAGTCCCAAATGGGGCAAGGCTAATGTAACTTAAAACAGAGTGCTGCAGGAACAAGCAGCAAAGCTTTTAGAGAAATACACACCGTAACATTATTTTTTTAACCAATGAAGTAACTGACCCAAGATATATATGAGATGTAAGCTTCATGACTGTAAACATTTTCACACTTAAGGATTCATTGATAAGATTTTTGTTTAGTTTGGCATAATTTATTCATCTATAGATATTCTCTCTGCAGCTAACAAAGCTCTACAACTGACCAGGGAATATTAAGATCAACAGAAATAGTGACTCAATTATATCTTGATTAATACTAATAGACTCACATAAAAACCTAAATGTTTTGCCATATCACTCAGCTCTGTGATATATATGTGTGAAACTTTCCATTGCCAAGTGTGAAATATTGTAGTGTTTTATTTCAACAGAGTCTGGTTCTGTTCAGAGTGGAGAGGCAGGAGGATATGGATGGAAGCAGTTTGTTTCAACCAAGCAAATAATTTAACTATAGGATAAACCTCATGACATTAACTGCTCTCGTGCACCTTTTTCCTGTAACAGTTTAAGTTTATTCAGAAGTGTCTCTGCATTGTATCAGCTGGATTAATTACATCCTGCATTAATAACTAATTTAAATTAGATTTTCTGTTTTTCAGAGAAATTATAGCCTAGAGTTTCTCTTCAGAACTGAATAATCACTGCTTTAGTCAAAATCTTGCAAGATTCACTTGTCTGCTGAAGGCCTATACGTCAGCTCATCTCACAGCATCCTGAGCTTTTAGCAAATCAACTTGTAAAATAAACATTTCCAAACAAAAAAGTCTTTGAAAAATTAAACCGGAAGTATCTGGGTAGTTGTAATGAAAACCTCTCTAAAATGGGTGAATAAATTCATACTGAGGCTGTCAGAATTCTTTTAGGATGGAGAGTTTACTTTTACTCAGGCTTTGACATCACTGCCAGACAGAGAAGGCTCTTCAAACGGCATCTTCTCGGCTCTGGGCAGGATGCTAGTGGGTATGTACTGATCTGTCGGAGTGGTTATCTCATCATCCATTTCTGTAGTGAAGTGGTCAGGACTTTCCCCATTGGACGTCTCCTTGATGACACTGTAGGTTAGCGCCACACTGTAAGAAGCTGGTTTCTCCGTGCGCTGTGGGCCGCAGTGACACAGCTTCTTGAAAGCAGCGCGGAACTTCTGGGACATGGCGTTGTAGATGACCGGGTTGATGGCGCTGTTTAGGTAGATGCAGAGACGGCAGAAGAGCAGGAACCAGGTGTCCAGGTAGGCCTTGTCAAGGAAAGAGTTCACCACCACTAAGGTCCGGTAGGGCATCCAAAGTAAGGCAAAGAGGATCACCACCACAGCCAACATCTTTGTCACCTATTGAAATTCAATTACGTGTTAAAAGAATTGCACAATAAAATTAATTCAGAAAAAAATGGGTGCATGTGAAGTCTATGCAGTCTACATGAGTCTATGGAATGTGAGACACATAAGGCACATGGACTAAAAGCCCTCTTCACAGAACACATTTTGGCTTGTCATCGTTGGAAAAGCACAGGTGTAATCAATAATATTAACAATTTTTTTTAGTTCTTCTCAAGTATACCATTATGCCATGACAGCGTAACAGTGAGCCTGCATGCACAATACCAAGACTCTGAAAATGTAACAGCTACGTCTTCCATGAAAAAAGGCCTCTTTTTAAAGTTATATCTCTAGTAAGATTTTTATGAAATTTAAAAATGTTTTTGATACTGCTTATGATTGGCATTTCTTCAGTAGTGTTTTCAGTGTATTTATATTCCATAACTTCCAAAGTTCCAATTAAGGATTTGTGGTATAATTTCTAAGTAAGCTGGATGGACTAAGGGACGGACAATAGGCGTGGACAGGTCCAAACCCTAACGTACATAAGGCAAAGCCTCCAGCCATTTTATTCAGAGCCCTTCAAGTGTACTTAGTGTGTATTGTGAACTGTTCTCCTTTTTTGTTGACATTAAAGACTTTGCTGCTTAGAATCCTGTCTCCTGCTGATGATTCTATTGGATTTCGAGAGAAGATTTTTCTGAACAATTAGGCGCAACTAAAACTTAGAATTTAATGTTTTGTGGCCTTGAGCCTCGACACTGAGTCCCCACAACAGATTCTAATAATCTGCCTAAGAGACTCACTGCAAGAGATGCATATATGTCATTTTGTGTCAGTGATATTAGCTTCTCTCTTTACCCTGACACTCAGTGATCATGAGAGAGTGAATTTTATTCTGAAGCTGTCACAGGAAACACATACTTATTAGGAAAGTGCGTTGTCCATCTGCAGGTGTTGCTGCATCAAAAATGGCCACAAAGCAAAAGCCATTTTTGTAATTTGTTTTTATCAGAGTATACATTTTTAATTGTCTGTGCTGGATGGACGTATACAGGAGCTGTTCCTCAGTTCTTGTGACAAAGTAGCTACACGTACCATTAATGATCGCCAGATCAACCATGGAAGATGCCACTGTGTCATTGTGTGATGACATCTTCACTACGAGCACAGCTGCAGCTCCACCTGAACACTTGTCTTGAGTCTACTGTAGTGTGTTTGAAGAGATTAACATGGTGCAGCCACGCACCTGCTCAAATATTGATGGTGTGACTGGAAATTTAGTAGGGTTTAACATCAAATTCAGAAGAGGAAAACCCTCCTGCATGGAATATATTGCTTGGTGCCTCCACAGCTTGAGTATGCTATTTTGTTATTTAGGTAAAAATGGCAGTACTCCAGTATCAGTTAAAAAAAAAAAAAAAAAAAAAAAAAAAAAAAACGAGTAAATTCATGTGTAGACCAACTTGTGATCATTTTATTTAGAAGGACCTGCTGACACATTCTGACATGAAGCCTTCATAAGAGCGTCAGTAGTGTTTATAGAGGTAACAAAGGGGACAATTTAAAGTAAGCCTATTAGGCGGACCAGTTATCCTTTACTGTTGTGCTAAGATAAGAGTTAAATTATTATGACTTCCATCCCAAAAAAGTTGAGACACTGTGTATAAAACGTATAAATCAGAAGGAAATAATTTGCCTTATCCTTTAAAAAATATTTGATATTTGTTACAGAAAACACATTAAAAGATATATATATATATATATATATATATATATATATATATATATATATATATATATATTAACGTTTACCTAATGAACTTCAAAAAACAAAAAGAAAGGGAAAAGTGGTGTACTGCTAGCTAAAAAAAGTTTGGAACCTTCCACTGGTAGCAACTGATAGTATCATGATTGGGTATAAGAACAGGATTGCCAAATTTGGGTACCTGGTTGCTGGAGTGAGATTTTGATGCCGTGGGCTTAATCACATGTACAAGCACTTAATCAGGTGAAAACACATGGACTCAAATCACCATCAGGGCTTAGAAAAGTATTCAGCTTACACATGTGGAGCAGGAGGGTTAGAGCACACAGGTTCATTCACTAATAAAAGTGAAAGACATGTTGTTTCCAGTCTCAAAACCACACAGTTTTACTGAATGTTCACAAGTAAGTTATTTAGGAATATAGGAACTGACTGACATCACCATTTTACAACTTACAGCATAGACTGTGTGTTAAAAATAAATAAATAAATAAATAAATAAAATAAAAAAACAACTACCAAGGTTTACCAGTCACAGTATAATGACACTGTATGTGCATGAATGTGACTATGGACAAGCCAAGTTGCTCCTTGGAAAAAACTTTATAACTCATCTTTTGTAGATCTCATAATATATTCACTAATTATTTAGATACTTTTGATTAATTTCCAACTAGGACAACTGATAAAATTTGTATGCTACTATAATTAAGATTGGAATTTGTCCTATCCCAAGCATCAGTGGCTGTGAATGGTCACACTGTATATGGCTCTGGAGGGGTATTTGCACTGATGGATACATTAGTTAACTGTATGATTTAGAATGGATGTTGTTTTGGCATTTTCTGTTTTACTTTAATATACAAGCGTTGCATAAAAAAAATGATTAAACATGTGCCATTTAGTCTATATGTCTCTGCGCTCATCTTAAATTCGTGCTGGATCCACCTTTTCAGAGGGATCAGGCTCATCCTGATTATTTGCATCAAAACTATCCTCCTGTCCACCTCAGAGTCTTGAAATACCCCAGACCTCCACAACATGATCTGGATTCTAGGTAGGACTGGACTGCCAAATTTGTATCCCATGTTTGTATGATCAGAATCACATCTCCTGGTTTTGAAATACCCAATTTTGAGATTTGATCATCTAGATAAAAGACTTTGACATGCTGGGCCTAGATAATAATGCTGATATGAAACTTCCATATAATTAAATCTTATCCAGATTTATGTAGCGTCGCCTCAGCTGCAGTCAGGTGAATGTAACTGGATTGGATAGAGGCACTGTCAGCGTCATCAGCAAGCGAAATACCTAATCCTAGATCTTCATTACATCTTGACCTTTAGGTTATTGAGTAAGGTACACAGTAGATGGTACGAATTGCTCCTTGTGAGCACGATGAGCAGTTTAAGCTGACTGTCAGAAACAAGTGTTTGTAAGTGTACATTTGTCAGAGAGAAAACACAAGCCATACTGATGGAGAAAAGGCCAATTTGGGGTTGGGGCTGATTAGACTAATATCCAATAGAGCACAGAGCTCCCTCGGGGTACCACACCCCCCGTCATTCCAAGAAAGACTTCTTCCACTGATCTGATAAACAAATGTCTGCTGTCTACCTGTGTGTCTGGCATATTGTATCTGTGCCTTTAGAGGATTCACTTTACCAAAGTGAGAACTTTTTGCAGGATGTTACAAGCTTTTTACCCAAGGAATATGATGTCAAAGTATGACATCAGTCAAGTATAATGGCTGCTCCATGAGCTCTTATAAAGAAAATATATGTCAATATAAACAAAACTTGAAACTAAAAAAAAAAACCAAAAAAAAAATCAGTGGTCTCACTAGTTTTGTCAGTTGGACTCTCACTATGTCTTGCAGTGTGAATTTTTGTTTGAAAGATTTCAAAATGTGGATCATCTCGGTTCCACTGGAGAAAAAAGACAAACTGGGTTCTTTACACTCTGCAGCACTTTGATGCACTGTACATCTAACACTGAATAAGTGCTACCCCAGCCCTCTTTGACAGCTCAAAAAAACATGCCTAAAATGGTTTTACATGTTGATACTTTATCACATTTTCTACTTTTATGAAAGCAGATTATAAGGTCCACAACAAACCGAAGCAGATGGATTCTGTTTAGGGTGTTTGCTTTAGATTCCAGCTGTGCTAAAGGAAAGAGACTTTCATATATCTGTGAATTTAGTTTTTTTGGGTTTTTTTTTTTAAATAGTTTTTAAGCATCTCTTCCCTCTTGATTAGTCTATCAGCATTTCTGCTACTAGTGTAGTTTTAGAGCAGTTTGTTCTGTCGGGGAGTTAAACCTCTCTTTGTTCTAATCATCCTAAAAGCAAACACAAAGAATAGATTTGTTTATCACTAGACCATACCATAAACACTAGACTGTACCATAAACATGTAGATGTGGGCTGGTATGACAATAAAAGTTCCTTGAATCCTTGAATCCCAGACCATATAACTTATTCCCTATGGTGTCATAACAGTGCTTTATGCTCATTTCTGTGTCACCTTCTAAGTGCAAACTCAGTGGGAAGTGTACATATATACTGGCTTCAATAAGGTCAGAAGAAAAGAAAGAAAGAAAGGCCTATCCAAACTGAGAAAGGGCTGACTTTACAATTATTATTATTATCATTATTATTATTATTATTTAGCAGTAGTAGTAGTAGTACACATACAGCAGTGGGGTTTGTGGGACCCCATACAATAGGGAAGTATAACATATGTCAACAAACACCAAGTAAAGTGAATGCCTTTGCCTTTAAAATGTTTTGTAAAATCAATAGTTTCACTAAAATTAGTCCAGTGCGTTGGGTCATTTGTAACCTTATTTTTTCCATTTTTCTTGGTAGGCTTATTATAGTATAAATAAATAAATAAATAAATCACACTTATTTATTTGTACAGTTCATGGAGTTGTCCAACGTGCTCCTCTCTGACTTTCATGTGTTTTTAAAGCTGCTGAGCGTGAGGGCGTTGTTTCTGACTGAAGGCAACAGCACTGACCTGCGGTGCAGCTGGAGCCCACACGCACGCACGCACGCACACACGAACACAACCCCACTCTACAGTGAGAAAGTGAATGAACAGATCCCCACCTGTCTGCGGGAGGCGGCCGTGGTGCTGCTGGAGGAACTGGTGCTGATCATCCTTCCTCCCTGAGTCGTCTCCTTCTTCCACTTCTTGGCGCTGTCTTTGGGATCTGAAGGCAGTGGGTTGAGAAAAAGTATCCGGGCGATCAGCCCGTACAGCACGGTGGCCAGCATCAGAGGCAACACGTAAAACACCGCGAAATCAGTAAAGTAAATGGGCAGGTAGTGACTCCTGGACACTTTGTAGGCGCAGCTGAGCAGCACCACGTTTTCATATGCCAACTTCTTGGTGTCTGACAGAAAGAGCCACATGACGCAGTAGGCAGAGGTGAGCGCCCAGACCAGCATGATGATTTTCTTTGCCCTGGATAAAGTGCACAGGAATTGCGCTTTGATGGGGTGGCAGATGGCGATGTAGCGCTCTACGGTGAAGGCGGTGATGGAGCAGGAGGACGCATTTATTCCCAGGTACTGGAAGTAAGTGATCCCCAGGCAGCCCGCGTAGCCGAACACCCACTGTCCATACAGGGCGTCGGTGATGTTTGGCAGCCCGGCGGCCGTCAGCACCATCAGGTCAGCCGCGGCCAGACTCACCAGGTAACAGTTAGTGGGAGTCCGCATGTGTTTGGTGGTCAGGACCACAAGTATGACCATCACATTCCCCACGATCCCCACTCCACATATGAGGGACACCAAAAACACGCTGACCACTTTGTATTCAACTGTGTAGTCAGTCCAAACACCCAGGGTTTGATTGTCCTGCACCGACGTGTCATTCTCCACAGTCATGTTATCCATGGTGAGGTTTTCCATAACAGGAGGAGGAGGCTGCAGCTCTGTGCGCTTTTGAAGAAATTACGCAAGTATTCAAAGAAAATCACAAAAATTCATTGGAGTAAACTGCAGGGCCCTGGCACCAAAAGTCCGACGTCCACAAAAACTTCATTTCACCCACGTATAATCCAGTCAAACTATCCTTTCTTCTCCACAAAATCCCAGGTTTTGATATTGCACAGCCATCAAATGAAACTCCAATATATCTTCCAAACAAATCTAAAACAGAAGTCGGCTGAGCCTCGGTTTGTGACTGAAGTTTTCAGTGAGGGGAGAGAGGAGGTGTTGCAGGCAGCTCCTCGCCCTGCTCCTGTCTCAGTGCTCGCACAGTCATGACTGAGAGCGTCCAGCAGAGCCTCTCTGCTTCTGAGAGACTCGTACTCTGATTCTGGTGAAGTCACAGGCTCGCACTGCAACCACAAACTTTTCCTGTGTCAGGGACTCCCACTCTGATATGCATCGCACCCATGTGGTTTATAAGGTGTTCCTTGAAGGAATATAAGTTGTGCCTTTAGACAAGTACAAAATTGAAGCTTATTTTATTCAACATTTATAAACAGTAAGACTTGATAGCACGAGGTTGTAATTATACAGAATGATATGTGATTACACACATGAAGAAATTAGTGTAATAAAGCATGACTTAACTGTTTATACACATGCACAAATCAGGTAGTCTTAAAAGAATGAATACATTTCTTCAAGACTTCATTATACATAATTACAACTATGTATAGTTATTATAATAAAAAATTATTAACTGGTCTTAGTCAATGATGCTTCATAAGAGGAATAAATGATGGAAAATACCAAACATTTGTCCTTAAGTCTGTTTAAAACTACCTTATAGAGTGTTATAAACAGTTTATTAATTGATTTATATGCTAAATAGAATATTTCTGCTGTCTCGCAGTTCATATACTGTATCAGCCTCTTCCAGCTCTTCATTGGAGCTACTGTAATGGATGTTCACAATGAGAATATTCGAGACATTGTAGGTGTCTGCATCATTTTACACACATTTTGATAAGAGTCAGTCAGGCATATTTGCTATCTTTGGAAAGTAGAATACAAAAAGTACTGACATGTACAGAATGTCAGAACAGCTGATAAATATATATGCCTTACTACAGCAGAGTGGTATAGTAAAAACTATACAAACATTAGTGATAAGTAGTATAAAAAACATGTATATACAGGTATAGTCCCTGCAAACTCCAGTGGTGAATTGTAATTGTAATTAATAAATTTAGAAATTATTAAAGTACTATTAAGTTTGAAGTGCTTACACTTTTACCATTTTATGCTGCTTTATGCATCACTTCTGCTCCACTCCGCACAACACAACATAACATAGTACATTTTAACACCATACATGTGCTAGTTACTATTTAACTTGCAGTATAAGTATTGCACACATGTGATCTGTATATAAAATGTTATGCTTTGCTACAGTGTCAGCTTCCCAAAGCTTAGCTTCACCACCACCAGCTACAACACTGAACTGCTGCTTTGGATGCAACCTTAACACTGATCAAACAAAATGATATATAACAACACAGCGGTCACAGGGGCCATTTTCTGCAGCTGAGCACTGTTACTTGCAATACTTTGAGTGTATTTAGCTGGTAATACTGTACTTTTCCTGGCATTTTGAGATAAATAAATGATCTGAATACATTCAAAAGTATATATAGTAGATTATATACACTGTACATATCTACAGAAATATTACTGAACATAATACTGTATAATGATACCATGAGAGGTAAAAATGCCATTAGAAGGGTTACGGAAGCTGTCACTCCAGGGTGCCGAATAGGATATAAGAAGGGATAAAAATAACCCATAAAGCACAATTAGATCATTCTAAACTTCTTTCAGAGTCCTACAGACACACAGTGACCTTATTAGAGGACTATTATAGTGATAAAAGGAGATACAAACATCATAAAGAGAGACAAGGTCACTTTAATATCACTTTTTAGAGCAATACTGTCATGATGTGTCATTTCATGTGGTGTTTCCAAAATGCTCACAGCATGACTTGGAATTATAGAAGACCGCCTATTTGGATTGCTTTTATAGACTGTGGCTATTTAAATTGGCTGACTTGCATGTGAACCGTGTGTTAAATGTACCAGGGAAATTGGGTACTTCTTTGTTTGCTCCTAGCTATCTTGTTGCCTCAGCATCTCTGTATGTCTCTCTATCTCCCCCTTTCTCTCTTCCTCTTGTCTACCTGAATCCAGACGACTTCTCACGCCTCATCAACAAGGAGAGGAAATTAAGTTTCGCAATGTTCAGTTGGATTACAGCATCAACATGTAGGAACAAAAGCCCTGAGTACACAGAAGCTATCACAACACCCATGGGTGGCGTTGCAGCAACTGCCCTCCCTAAGAGTAAAATCCTGTAACGTTAGACAGAGGAGCTGAGGGAGGGAGACGTGTCTCTGACAGAGCAGCTTCCCAGGGGGAGACGGAGAGAAGGTCCTCTGCTGTCTGCATTCATCTCCATCTGCGGGGTATCCACTGTGGAACGACGATCTGAGATGTTCATGCTCATGATTTAAATTTAACTGTTTGTGATGAACACCCACCCCCTCTGGTGTTTAAAGTCCTGTAGCCAAAAAGATAAACAAACTGACTAAGGCTTCAGCCAGTCGCTCAACACTACTCCAGATTAGTGTGATTGTTATTCTCAGGGAAGTTGCATGGGCTCGAGTGAAAAAAATGGAAGGCACTGGATGAAAATTACTCAGATCTCAGCACAGTAGGCACTGCAGCTGTTTATATTACTGTCTGCACAACCTTCCCAGGAGGCTGCTTTAGCAATGAGAGCAGTCGGCAGGAAAACTGCATGCAAAGAAGCATGGCTTGTTCTATAGAACTGCAGACAGCTTATCCACTGACTGCGTGGATAAAAAGTACATTTACCTGACTGTTAATAGCAGTGTTTTTTGAAAGTCAGCTAAAGATGGGCTTCTGGGTCTCAAGTGCTCCTGAATCTTCTTCAGTTAACCCCACGATCCTGCCAAAGATTTTATGTCAGCATGCTTATAATTTACCGTGTGCTATTAATTCACTGTCACCTCCTTATCGATCCCCTCCGTGTCTATTACACCATCAGAGGACGGCAAAATGAAGTGTTCGGTTCAGCTGGGACAACATGACAGATCATCACTCCTCACAGCTGGGGGGTGAAGAGGTGAATTTTACAGGTGGGCGAGAGATTTTGTAACTGCTTCATGCACAAGAGGTGACAGAAGGAGCAGATTTGCCAAGTCACTTTAAGTGAATATTGATTCTTTCAATGTGAACGATTATGCTCACTATAATTCATTATTGATGCAATAAAATTTGTTGCAGACTTAAAAAAATTTGCTTGTGTTTGTTACAGGATAGAAATCTGAATCTATGAGCCATCTATTGGCCTTGGAAACATAATTCCAAATGAATGATTATGTTATTTCATAACTGCCGGATGAGTAATAAGAAACGTTTTTCTAATCAATTTGTTGATATACTGCGTTTAAAATTGCTGCAAAGTGGCAGTAAAGGTAGAAACACAACACTGTGAAATTACTCAATTACATGTAAAAGTATTGCATTCAAAATCTAGAGGCAATAGCAGCATGTTTGGAAAAAACTTCTTTGACTTTATCAAAAATAAGTATTCATTATGCAGCTGGATGTCCCTGTGAGTCACATTATATAATAAATATAAAAATAATATAGATAATAAATGTGGTATTTGATTAATGCCTTTATTTATTGATGGACAGTTTAGTTTACAACAACGTATTTTGATTTATAAACTGAGTGAATCTGCAGACTAACCACATATGTAAAATACATGTTGAGTATAAAATACAAAGTTTCACTCTGAAAGAACGGAAGTACAAAGTATCATAAAATGCAAATACTAGTTACAAGTACCTCAGAATTGCTCTTACATAAATTATTTGAGTACATGGTGCTTTCCACTACTGATCAGCGCATGCGATCCTGATCCTGCTCTTAGAACACTAACAGTGGGTCTAGACTGCCACCTCATGGTCAAACACTGCTATTGACACCATAAACAAGACAGGATAGTTAAGTTTCTGCACCACATAGCTGATTTTGGAATTTCTGCACCAAAAATAAAGGCCACTTGTAATGGGATAAAGCAGAACAGAGACTTTGGACTTTTTTAGGTTTATGTTGAAAGATTTATTCTTTTCTTTGCCTCCATATTGAACTATATTAATGAAATGCAATCCTTCAGATTTTCTTTTGGGCTTACATTTTACCTACAGGGCTATTCTTCTGTTGCAGAATGATCATGTGAGGACATAAAACAAACATGATGGAGAGCCAGGTAACCCAATAATATTCCCTATTTGTTTCCACCAAAGAAAACAATGAATATGTAAACATCTATTTATTAGAATTTGTTAAGATGTAAATTACAGAATGAATATATAAATAAATCAAATAAAATAATAAGAAATAAAATAACTAAACCCGCACACAGCATCCTACCAAAATGACCAAAACAGTGACATCAAGCACAAATGAATACATAATATATGACCTCATTTAGATGGACACAAATGAAAAGGAAAGAAAAAAAAAAATCTAATAAATAATGTGCAAAAGGGTGTTTTCACTCATGCAGTGTCTGAATATCTTATCATTAACAGATTCTCAGCAGGGCTCTCTGTCTTAATCTGATGCATTATTCATTCACTGCAGCTTTTAAGAAAGAGTTCCTTTTGTTCCTGTTTGAAAATTTAAGGTAAACACCCCAACAGAAATTCTGAAGCAAAATTGCACCAATAGCAGCAGTGCCAGCAGACTACTCACAGCTTGGCTCACTATGTTCAACAAAAAACAAATAACATCTTTGGCCTCAACTCAAGATTTTCTCATTTACTTAATGAAAAAAAATCATCTCATCCTGCCTAAAATGTTAGTCTTGTCCATACTGAAGAGCTACTCTGACTTTGCTCACCATTTAGCCCACACAAGGACACCAAGAGCTAAACTGAAATTGACTGCATTTGTCCAAACAAATGGGATCTGGTGGCTTAAACAAAATGTTTGCTGTGATATAATTAGGGTGCCATTACAACCAGGCACATTGGAATAGCTGTAAGAGATAATCAGTGCTGCAGATGGAGACAGCAAAATACAATTATTATCAAGAGCAACTGAGAGTATTACAATGTGAAAGCAACTGAGGCATGAGGGGATAAGATCACATTAATTATGATAAAAAGAAGATAAAGAGAAGAGGATTGGATAAAATGGTAGAATTCATTACCTGAGACTGCTTGATTAATCACCAAAGGGGTTTTCTTTTCGCACACACACACACACACACACACGCACTAGGCACTAGGAAAGCCATTATTATCCTTCCATTATGCCACAGTGTCTGCGTGGAGGGCAGCCACATCACTTCAATTAGGAAAGTCACTGTAAATTAACTTGACGGTCTAAGTGCTAAATATTTTATAACAATGTCTGCCACCACTACACACACCCTCTCAAAAAGAAGAAGGAAACATTGAACATCTCTCTTAATTCCCTTGTCATCCTGCTGTCTGCATGCACTCTCCTCTCTGGAAGGCTTTTTAAGAGCTACTGGAGGGTTTGCGTGCCAGACTTCCAAAACAAACCCAGGGGACTGAGTACACCTGCTTATTAATAATCTACAGTACCCTGCTGTCTCAGCCTACTACCCTGTCGGAGACCTCAGGATGCTCTCTGGCTGCAGCTGGTGAAGAAACGTACTGTGCAGAGTAATTTAAGGTACAACCTGTACACCTCTTTTGATGTGTAATAAAGCTATTAACTTAACTATGTTTCAATGCTAAATTGGTTTGTACTATGAATGAACATCTTAGCTAATAAAGAGATAATCCTAAACTAAGGTCAGCATAAGTTCAAACAGGAAGACTATTTATGCCTCATTCATTCACATCAATCTCTCTCTCTCTTCCTACTTGTCTTGATCAGCTGATCATTATTGTTTCATTAAATCAAGCAGAAAACAGAACTATGAACAAGATTTTGGGTTACTAAAGTTTAACATTGGTGTTAGGGTTACTGACATGGTTCATGTGCACATGCCATGTACACTATATTTATGTTTTGCTTATTTACTCCCAAGTTCTTTTGAGCTGAAAGAATAGGGATAGAATGTATTCTTACGGTGTGCACGACATACTCTTATGTCTAAACATGACACTCATTCAGTGGAATATACTAATGTCATTATAGTAAGATAGTACTTGTGTCCTAATGACAGTAATATTATAATCCAGCAGTAAATAATAGTCCTTAAAAAGTCATTTTTTGCTGTGTGGACTCTGCCAGTTATTTTTGAAATACAGCACCCATGCCACTGGCTATTGTGATGTGTGTGTCTTTTTGATTACCTTTGCAGTGATATTATAAGTCTGCTAACTTAAGCATTCACACAGTCAGCTATTTTTTTTTATTTTTTTTTTGCCAGCTGTCCTTTATGCATTTTGCAGCTACAGATTTGATGCTTTATGGTCTGGATCTGTGTTCACATTCTTTGTATTTGTCTAATATTATATTTTGCATTCTGTTTGTAAAATATGTCGCTCTGCTGCCTGTAGACTTGATGTTCGCAATTGGTCATATGCTGCAAATATTGCTTTTTTTGTCTGAATGTGCTTACTTCCATGGCTGTCTCAGACCTTCCTCTGAGCACTCCATACTGCTAAAGATGGTCCTAAAGCAGGAAATATATCTATAATAATATTTATAATATATCTATCTATATATAAAAGGCAAAGACTTCATTTAGTGAGTTTCATTCTGCCATCCCCGAGTGTGATAAAGCGAGCACCACAGGGAAAAGCATCACCTCCTGGTTCAACTCTCCAGATTCCCATTTAAACAGAGACTCATGTACTGGCCAGTTTCTCGTAACCTACTATAATGTAAGCTGATCCGTTGATCCTGAGAGAAAGAAATCAATTTTTACTTATTATGGCACTAAGTGGCAATGTTAATCTCAAATAAAGGAAGAATATTGACTGCCAATAATATAAATCTTCCCACTGTTCATGCTGTCCACAATGCACAAATTTGTGCATTTGTTTGAATTGGTTGAATTATTGGTGATGATTGCTGGAGGCGCTCAAAACATTTCATGCGGGAATACAGGTCACACAGCCCTTTTTTTCTGATCAGTGCAGCTTTAGGCCTCATCTCTGTTTCACAGCCTCTCCCTAACAAGCATGACCAACAGCAGTTGCAGGGATGCTCACCCTTGTTCAGTTCGCCACAGCATCAACCCATTCTGGATGCCTCCGAGGCTAAGCTTAAGACACTAGGAATAGTCATTCCCCCACACCAGTAAATATTCAGTCTCTAGAAGCAGAGCTGTCCTTTCACCGCAATGCTGTGTTCGTATGCCATGTTTTCACTGTGCTTTCTCTGGGTTTTCAGGTCGGGGTTCTCACTTTCCCTACAGTTACCTATAGGGAATAAATCTTTGGTCTACAGTTAAAAAAACAGAAACAGATGTAAACAAAAGATGTGCTCTTGGCCCATTTCAGTCCTCTTCATTTCCACTGTTCCATACAAGCCCAACAGACATAGCCACACGGAAATATTCTGGGAAGGGAAGATTAGCCGTTGACCTACCCCTACTGTGCTCCGGCCCAAGAAAGTTCAACACTCGTGGCGTCACAGGATTTATGAAGCGATGTACTTGGTCAAAGAACAACTCCAGAGGAGATTCAACCAAGATGGTACGAAAACAGCAGTCCTGAAGGTGGTTGTTGAGGCAGCGCACAAAGAACAACACTGAATGTAGATTCCCATCACCTTCCCTTGTGGATGTCATTAGCGATTCTCCCTGCAACACCATAAAAGATATAACTACAAGTCAACAAACAACGGCTATTTTCAAAGAAGCTGAAAATCTCATTAAATTATGCTTATGTCTCCCCATTTCAACTGCCCAAAAGAACATTTTCCACTGCGTGCTGTCTGAAGACATGATTACACACAACAATTACGCAAAACACGCAGACACAATTTTCTCCCGTGCATGTTCATGGCTTTAGACATGGATTCCCGAAAGAAGACCTTCATCAGTGGCAACCCGGAAAGAAAGATTACATTTGAAATTCTGTCATGACAAATTGTTTTTTCTTTTCAATACTGCCACTGTACAGAATGGTTGTACCTATGGAGATCAGGTTTGATTTGTGTGAGGCTCCTGTATTTTAGTCCTGGTCAGTGTATCTTTTGCATATTAGTTTTCCCCTATATAGGTTAGCAATGAGCAAGTTGCCGAGAAGAGATGGTCTTAAAAAAACATACAACAAAAGAAACCACCTATTGGAATAGAACCAAGCACTGTACTTCAGCTGCTAACCAGGGCATTTCGTCTAAATCCCTGCAACAACTGGGGCATTGGTCATACTCTGCCTTCACTGTCAGCCCTGTTCTCACAAATCAAAGATGTCTGAATCCCCAGTCAGGCATATTGTGGTGCATGTTTCTCAAAGCTGCAGTTGTTGTTTATTCACCAGTGCTGGCCATGGCTAATCTCAATTATTCACACAATCATGCACTTTGAAGAAGACATACAGGTCATATTGGTTCCAAGATTAAATTGGTTCTTCTAGTCATGTTCATGCATTAGGGCCAGTGTGACCTCACTCTTTCACCGTGATCAACTTGATCTCAAAGAAAGGTCAAGGTGACCTCACACATCACCGCCTGTTACATCATGGTCAATGTGACCCGATTCATTACATCAAGGTCAACATGATGTCTTCATCATTGTGACCTCACATCAGCATGAACTCATTGATGGCTTTGTTTTAAAATACAAAAAATTAGGTCTTGTCTTGCCTTTGTCCTTTGTCTATTTTTCTGGTTTCATATTTTATTAGAAATCCGCTGCACTCTGTAAGGATCAAATCATATCATATTGGTTAGTTGCTTCTTTCTTGTCTTTTCTTTGTTTGGAGCGTATCCTATGCTACTTATGGCTTCACTACTCCCTTAGACTGCGATGATGTCACAATGTGGTCTAATTGCCAAACACTCCTCACAGTTTTCATCCTTATTATGTACCTGTCAATGAAATATTTGTTCACGCATAATTCACTCACAATTCAATGTAGCATTATTATGATAAAACTGGCAGTTAATGAGTGTAAATATTTAATAACCATTTATCTCTACTGAAGAAATGAAGCTCAGCCCAAGTTCCACTCCGTGTCACGTCCAGACCTTCAGCCTTCCTACCACCACCATCAGCATGGTTTCTCATACTACTCACTGCTGCTCTACTCCTTTAAAGTATGATGACATCACTGTAGCGTCTCATTGCCAAAAACTCCTCACAATTCTCATCTTTATTATGCACAAGTCAAAATATTTGTTCGCTCATACCGAAGTCTCTTCAAGTGTGTAAACCCAGAAATATCTTTGCTACCATCAAGTCAAAAGCAATCAACTAAATAAGCACTAAGAAGCTGATATAATAAGCTTAACTCTCAATACTCTGAAATTTATTTCATATACCCACAAACAAATCTGTGTTATGCAATAAAATATTCATTCAGTTAAGAATGAATGTGAAATATCTGACTAAAAACTGTTAACAGTTTTTAGTCATTTTGTAATTTGAGTTATTTTGTGTTGTTTTAAAATCTTCTGAGTACACTATGGCCAGTTGGCTCAATTAGTTTGTGCCAAATGGGATGGATGGCAGAGATGTACTTGCTCAAAAAAATACAGACATTTGTGCTTAAAGACGGTCAGATTGAGTTTAAAAATACTGTTCATTGCCTATAACATCATATTTACTAAAAGGTGGTGAATTAACTTTAACCTTGCCTGAAGTGAGAAGTCTGTGTGTGGTTTTCAGGCAGGTCTGTATTATTAAGTGCCAAATTTGGATATATTGGAGCTTTCAATACAAAGAAAATCCTCCTTTAGGGCCGGGAGGAGAAACAGGAGGTTACGACTTACATGTGGTCTTGTCGTCTAACTTAAAGTTACAACTTGAAGGCTGACATGAACAGTATTTGAGTACGTTTAATTAAGCAAGAATCTGGTAATCATAATAAGTTCAATAGGACATGAATGTGGCATTACTATTATAAAACTCAATGGGTGCAAATATTTAATAACAACTTTCTCTACTGAAGAACTTGTGTGCTGCTATCAATTTTGATTTAGTCATGTGGAATTTGTGAGTTTGAACTTGTTTGAACAAGAGAGAAGCTGGTGCAACAGGCCTCTGAGCTTTGTCCTAGCAGCAGCCTGTTTCATATTTATACAATTCCACTCATTCACGTTCACCTATTTTACTACAAAATCTACTACTGTGGGACGCTAAACAGCTATAGCAGCTCCTGGAGTGGTGGTGGGGAGGGGGGTGAACTCGGTTACTGCCTCAACCATGAATTCACTTAATAATCCACACCCTCACACATGCACTGTCCAACTCTTCCTCTCCCTCCTACTGCTGTATTTGCAGGGACCTCCCTGTCCCCTCCTTCATAAGTCTGATATGAAGAAAGGAAGCAGCACTACATCCATGTCTCATAATCTTTATTCTGTATGTGGGTTTGCGCTTGTGGCAGGAGACACTATGAGGATTTACCGCCTTCAGACTGCAGACTCCCCAGCTGCCCCTCCTCTTCCAAACCTGGTGTCCTTGCCAGCAGGAAAGTGGTGCACTGTTACAGACAGATAGCATCTGATAGGTGGCTGTTGTTACCCCTCAGTTGAGCACACACTATATTTCAGTTTTCTCTCTCTATCTCTGTGTCTCTGCATGAGAGACTAAAGTTGTCTCCCATCTGACTAAACACACCATAAAGCATTATGAGTCCCCTTCTATAAAACAATTTCTGGAACAAAAATGGTGGCGTAAATTGTTGTTCTTTTCTCACTCCCTCTCTGTCTTTCTCTCTCCCTTACTCTCCCTCTCTCTTTACTCATCTGTTAAATGGAGTCTTGTTGGGAAATGAGCCAAAACCGTTCACCCAGCCACTAGGACTCCAGGAAAAGGCGACTATATTTATAGCTGCTGCCTGGTTGTGCTAAATAAGGTGGAACAGTCAGCAAATTAATATTCAGTTGAAAGTAGGATTAAGCACTTAAATCACTGATGGTCACTTGCCCTCAACATCAGCTTGAGAGTGCCACTTTCTAAAGAAACTCACTCAACTCAAACTCTAAAGAGAATCATTTGCTGTGTTAATTGTCAATCACTTATATTCAAAGATGCTGTCTTCATGTGTACTCTGAAGATGAGATGAACCTGCCAAAGATTTACGATGGGGCAAAGATCAAATGACCTATTAGATCTCTAGATTAAACATGGATTAGGATGGCTTTGACATAGTGACCAGTAATCTTCTGAGAGAGCACAGTAGAACAGATGGTGCATGATAAATGCAGTTTAACAATGTTGTTTGTACAGGACCGCTGGACAGATTTTTCTGATATGATGAGACTGACAACATACAGTACAGATTATCATGTGCATGACCACGTCTTGATCTTAAATCATGTAGTTGTAACAACATTATGGGTTAGGGAGTCTATACTGTAAAATATAGATATTAAATACTGAATTTATAGTGCTAACTGTACATATCTCTTTTGGGGTTAATGTAATATTCCTGTATGTGTGATGTGCAGCACTGGCATGGCAGCAGCCTTATTATTTATGGCACTTAAGCTTCTGTTAACTCTCTGGTAGAGGCTTGTTTTGTGTCTTTTGTTCTTAATGATGATGTGTGTGTGTGAGGGAGAGAGAGAGAGAGAGAGAGAGAGAGAGAGAGAGGGAGAAAGAGATCTCATAGCCTGCTAACCTGTCCTTAGCCTCCAGAAGCTTTATAGTAATAGGCTGAAATTTCTGTGGCATCAAATTATCCTAAAATGTTTCCTACGGGAAGGGGACTGCCAGTAAAATATGATTGTCAGGTCCCAAGGTTCGCCTCAACCCTTCAAATTCTCATCCCGTGTGTGAGTGTGTGTGTGTGTGTGTGTGTGTGTTGGCTGACTAGTAGTGATCCCAATCGGCTCACAGATAGCGGCGCTCCTTTCAGCGCCACAGCGCGGGCAGCTGAGGCTCTGTGTGTGGGAGGGACTAACGGAGATCTCCTCTCAGTGCAGTCTGCCTTCACAGTATCGAGCAGGGCGAGAATATATTCAAAGCATATTCACTGATAAGCCTTTTTCATCAGTCCCAGTTGTGCACCCTCGTCCGCTGCAGTGTCTATGAAGGGGTGGAAGGGATGCTGAAATAACGCGGTGAGTGTATTTCCTTATATTTGTGCAGTCTGATGAGGTTTTTGTCAGGGATTAGGGAAATAATAAAACCGCGTTGTGCACGACTGGTCCACCCTTATGCAGAGAAGCATCACACATCTTCTGCTGGATTGAAATAAAGTGTGCAGGAGCTTCCGACACTCATAGCGGATTTATTTGATATTTAAACTGGCTGAAGTGTGAAACAATTTCAGTCTAATTTTCTGTGAAGTAATCGACTCTAATTATGTATATTTCGTGTGTGATTTAGTTTCAGTCCAATTTTGCTTTTGTATCTATGCTATAGGCAGTGTCGATTTTAAAACTGAATTAGAATACAGCTTAATCTCGGTTTATACGTGGATTGTTTTCCTAATTGGATACAGAGGCATTTGGCTAATCAGAATCACAGTAAGCGCCTTTCAAGAAGGGTCCACGGATTTTTCTTAAACCATCCGATCAACTTTAAAGTGGTGTTGATGTCAGTTACTGTAAAGGTATGTGCATTTTGCGCTCGGTTCCAAATTACGCACGTAAGTTTTTGCTCACGGGGGATGTAAAATTTCGTGCTTTACGGTGAGGGTAATCTAATTAAAATGCACCATTTAACTCAGAGCTGGTGTCTGTCCTTTTATTAGGGATGCTGTGGAGTGGCAACATCGTGGGTGGAAGGCTCAGAGTGAACCAGCTGGTGGTGGAACACGAATGGCTTCTCCAGAGTTGCTTCCCGCAGATGGGGGAGGCAAACAGCCCGATCATCCCGACGTCCTTGACCGGGTTGCCAGCGCGCTGCATATCCGCAAATCAGGCGAATCAACAGGAGGAGTCCTCCCCGGGGAGGGCTTCTGTAACCAGGCACGCAGCTGCCATGGCCGGTGTCATTCAGCACCAAGGACGGCGCCGCGCAAGGCAGGCGCGGAGGTTAAACTCGGTCACCTCGGGGAGGAGAAAGTCCGGGTGTGCTGCGACGAGGAATTAGAGACTTCTTTCACATATATTGATGAGAATGTCAACTTGCGACTGGCCAGCCCGGAGACTAGTTGTAAAAGTACTCACAGACCCATGCGTAACTGCGAGCCTTGCTCCGAGACTTTACCGGAGCTTTCCTTCATGTCTGAGGATGATCTCTCCTTCGGGGAGGGCTCTGGCACGTCTATAGACTACGGGTTTATCAGTGCAGTCACGTTCTTAGTGACTGGGATCTCTTTGGTGATCATCTCCTACGCCGTGCCTCGGAACGTGCAGGTGGACCGCGACAGCGTGTCGGCGAGGGAGATGGAGCGTCTGGAGATGGAGAGCGCCCGGATAGGTGCCCATCTGGATCGGTGCGTCATAGCGGGACTGTGCCTGCTGACGCTGGGCGGCGTGGTGCTCTCCACGCTGCTGATGATCTCCATGTGGAAGGGGGAGATGTACAGGAGAAAGGTCATCGCTTATTCCAAGCGTTCAGCCAAACAGTATGGCTCCATCAGCTTGAAAACTAGATCCAGTCCCAGCCACTCTTCTGTGCACTTGTCCCTGGACGAGGAAATAGAGGAATCCTTGACTTAAAATACTACTCAACATAAAAGCATTTTGTGTAGAACTGACGAATTAATGCCATTCACACACATTCTCTAACACACTGTAGCTTAAAACTGTATTTATACATTCAAAGTGTAATTCTGCACTATTTTTCTGCAGTAGAAATAGCTTGAATACCATATTGTATATCCTCATGACAACCAGAAGGGACAAGAAAAGCACTCAAAGTGATGAATGGCCTGAAATAAATTATGTGGTATAAAATTTGTTCAAAAAGATTTTAAATGAACCGTGAAAGGAAATGGTAGGAATGTTAAGAGCTTTGTGTCACAAACGGTGGATCTTTTTGTACCCAGGATGCAATCTCTGAGAGCTTCCATTTATTATTAAGGCTATTCATATTTAATGTGAATGTTTCCAAGAGCAAAATTGTGCAGAGACACATTTCAGGAAGTAAGAGAAGTGTGTATCCCCAGGGCAGGTGAGTGGGAGTGAGGAGGGATGTGGAGATGTCCCTGTCCACTGTGATGTGAGAGAATCAGCTCAGTGGTCCACATGGTAATATCCTGTGACAGTCCCTCTCTGGTGCAGTGCTGAGGTAAGCCAGTAAAGCCCAGCTTCATGCATCTGAGCCAAAGCTCCACGTCGGTTTGGTTGTAGTGAGCAATTTGACTGCAGTCGACGGCGCTGACTCTGTACACCCTCCTCTGCTCGCACTTGATCCTCTCTGCACTTCTTCACTTCTTTTTTCCCTCACCCTCTAGTTCTCCTGCCAGAGGAGACTTTTTATTCTCCTACAGGTTTTGCAATGCTCTCCTCACTGTAATCACACTATAAGCATGTAGAAAGGGTCCAGAGTGACCACAGTCAAGTGCCTGTGACATTTTAAGGTTGATGAGCCTTTCCCTACTCTGCTCCTTTCATTTTCTCTTTCCCTCTGCGTGAAGACAAACTTAAGAACATCTAATCATACATGAAAGAGATGCCCTATTTCCAAAACCTTAAGCCTTCACTACTTCAGAGAGCTAATTATGCTTCCAAAGTGAGATGTCATTCTTTTCAAAAGGTTATACTTGATGTTATCATGGTGATTTGCTGACTAAAATACTGCAGTTATCACAAAAAGCTTAGGAAAAGAGGTTTATCACGTGCAGACTTGCTAAAAATGTTAATGCCCCAATGTCCAGGCATGTCAGAGACTAAGTTGCTTTTAAGGGCTGAGGAAGATTTTAGTTTCTGCCTTAGCTAAATACATGTGAAAGCAAGCTTCTTTTTCACACTGTCGGTTGTTAATGCTGTATGGAGACGCCTGTAGAAAAGAATTTCAAAAATGCCACATAATTCCCATTCGTCATTTTTCATGCAGGTATGTACCCTGTAATGCTCATAAATCATGCATGAACCACTAGAATTCATTGATATATGCATATATTCATATAGACAGCCAAATGTTGCATTTCACAAGACAAGTGCTGACAGTTCTTATGCAGTGTCACTGTTACCTTGGTCTCTTGTCCTTTCATTTTCTGGGCTGCGTGACTCTATTTCAATGCTTACATTCAAGATGACATGAGTCAGCCTTATTAATGAGATGCGTGGGCAGATTAGTCTATTGTAAACAGCTCAAGGCGACACCATTGCTGTGCTTTCTTTCAGTTGCATTCCTTCTGTGTTTGCTGTCACAACATATACATGTATTCTAAGTGCCAGTCTGGTGCACACATGGATGAACAAGAGTGTTTCAAGAGAAAAGACTGAATCACCAGAGTCTAATGAGGTATTCTGCCATCATTAGTATTTAAAAATCATTTGTTGCAGCAATGAACTAATGCAAGTTTGTGTTGCTAAGGCTTTTTCTGTCTGTGACCACAGAGCTTACAAGTGTGTGTGCATCCCAGAAAAATAGCCATTACTTCCTGAAATGGCAGTAAAATGCCAAATGAAGAGATTTCCAGGAAAGGCAATAAAAATTAATGATCCATATGAACCAGTGTTGTCTTGTTCTCTTCACAGCCAGTATTACAGATGTTAAAGTAGTATTTCATTTATTGAGTTTTCCTGGTGTTGCTGGCTGGAGAAAAAAGGTGCGACATGCAAGTGCTAGACATTCATTTCTTACCTCTTCCTTTTTATTTCCCTCTCACCATTATATTCATGTAAAATTAAACTTTTCCAACTCTTAAAGGGCAGCCAACAACAATGCTACTTATGCCAAAAAGTCAATATGACAGTATTGAGCAATTAATTCAAACTACAGGAATATAATGGGTACATTACCCAAGTAGCCCATCAGTATTTTCCATTCAGTGTCAGAATGATATTCATATGTGGCACCATCTGTGAGATTGTCACTCTTGTAACCCACAGAGGATCATAAATGCCAATGGGAAACCATTAACATTGCAGACTTCAAACAGACTCATCTGCAGCATGTAATGCACTTGCAGGTTGTCAGACATATACTACACCCCCACCCCCACCCCCCTTCTATCTGTCCTCCTCCATGGTTGGCACTGTGCCTCACAGTCAACACCAGGCTTCCCCTCATACAGCCAACTAAACGTGTTTGGGGGATTTAATCAGGGATTTGCTTGAAGCGACAGCATTTTACACGCCAAGCTCAAGTGTATTTCCAGAGGTTTCATGCATAAGCTCTTTATCCCTGAGCCATGCACCGTTAAATCACCCATATTGATATCTGGTTGGCTCCACTGTAAGTCAATCCCTTCAGGTGAGGCCGAGGAGCAGCTGAGCTGCTGCCATCAGCTAATTTCTTAAAGGTGTTATTACACTCCTCCATCTTGTCAGTGCTAACACTCTGTGTGTGTATATGTGTGCAAGTATGTGTGTGTTTATATGACTTTGCATAGGTGTTGAGTGTTACCTCATATTCAAAAGCTGCTGACCTTAACATTTCACTTCAAACATGTTTTGTGGAGACATTTAGTGTCCAGAGATGGGCTAAGTAGGCTTTGCCACCCTGGAAGAAAGAAAGGTTTCTGAAAAATGCAGACAGGCAGAGCAAGATGAAGCTACATACCACTGAGATACTATTTGGGGCAAGGGTAAAATGAAGAGTTTGACATTTTGAGAAATTCACTTACGTGCAGTCAACAGTTTACCTTCACATAAAAATGGGAAACAGGATGAAGCAGCTAGCACAGCACTGTTTGAAAGTAACAAAATATGCCTGGAAGCATCTCTAAAGCTCAAGAATAAAATCTGAAATGGGAGAAGTTATTTTCAGTGCCCCTGGTTCCAGAAGTAAAAGTCCTATTCATTTTTCCCAGTCTAAGCACTTCAAAGGTATGCTAACTATAATCACAAAGTAAATTTTGCCAAGAACCATCCAATTACTGAACCTAAAATTTTATAACCTGCTACAAACAGCGGGTGAAAGGATTACAGTGATGAGAAATGCGTTAATACAACCTAAAGCTTAAAACAATCCACTTTTGAATTCTGGGTCAATACTGGACATATTCAGCAACAGGGGTATTGAATTACTTTGGGACGTCCTCCATATCAAAATGATGGACTCACTGCATGTGAAAAGAAATAGTTCTATACAGCGATCAGCATTCTTAATAGTGAGACTGAATTAGAACACTTCCCAAAATGGTGTGCTATAACAGTGTGCAATGAACATGAAACTATGTGGTGTGTGCACAAGTAGATACATATGAGATATATTCATATCTGTGGTGAGACTGCCCTCCATCTATCAGTGGATAGTGTGGCCAAAATTTTTTTTCCACTTCATTTGATTCCTTTGGAGGGAAAGATTGAAGCCAAACTCCTAAGGGACATTACTTCATTCTGTTGCTCCCTCTACAGCATTACTCAGACGTGATATTTTTAGTCAATGTGCATATTGGATTTCTGGAAAGCTCATTGTATTGTAAATGTAGTCAACAAAGCTTATTGCTGAAGATGCACTTAGTCTGGCTGTTTTGCATTTAGCCTGCAAGAACATCCTTGTTCAGCTCCATCTAAGCCACTTCCACGGTTTCATTTTTACATGACATTAAAAAAAGTTTATTCTGCCTGTGTGTGCTTTCTTCAACTTAGTTTATAATTAGATGCCTCCTCCTCATCATTACTATCTTGTCCTTTTCTTTCTCTTGTTCTATCCACAATGGTTCAGCAGTTTCCCATTCTGTATAGTGAGATTGAACAAAACCCTATTCTTACAAGAAACAACCACAACTGCTTTGTGTCAGATCGATTTATGTCTCTGGTCAGCTGAGTTCTGCGTGACTGACAACGAAACAGTCCTCAGAATTGCTTTGTCACTCGCTCACTGGTCAACCTCACTAATGCCTGCAATCGGGCCTGCCATAACCACACACTGGGACGTCTGCAGAGCCATTTCCTGTGTTGTACTTGGCACCTTAAAATCACTTTCTCAGACGGATAAACTATCAGCGCTTTGGCTGCTATGGCAGATGAGAGAGGAAATGAGATGATCGGTTGGATCAATCTTACAGTGAAACCACTCAACCACTACAGGAAGGCAATGCAGGTTACATCTCTCTCTCAGCCTCTCCGATCATCCACTAAAAAAGGATTATTAAAGGAGCTGTTTTATATAGCAGAGGCTGTGGCCTGCAAGTGATGTGGTTACACAGTGGCTTCTTTAACAATAACATTACTATCATGAGTTGAATGCCTCCTTAGCTTAGTAAATTGGGGTAATGTAGACATATTGCACAAACAAATCATAAGCTTGGTTCACCTCTTGATTCACCTCACTGTTTATCCCCTTCTGTTGTAAATCACAGTCTTGCTGGGCTCTATTGATTTAATTTGTATCAAATTGCTAATGCAGTTATTCGTCATGCATGGCCTCCCGTGCATGTTTGTTTCCCCAATTATGCCTATGCATTTACTTCCAATTACAGTAAATAATGACCGTGTGCTAGTATGCTGCAGAAAATACTATAAATTGTTTAGAGTAGGGCCAAGAAAACAGTTTGTTTATCTCCTCCAACGACATCTGAATGACAGAGCACAAGGGAAAAGCATACTAACCAATCTGACACATACATGAATACAAAGTACCTTATGTGTGTCTGTGTGTTTTACCTTTGAAAGACAACTGCCTCATTAGTTGAGTAAAACCACAATGAAGCCAAAGACATACATAAACAAAGCTTCAACAGCCACACTAGCAGCTCTGGGAAGCTATGCTTAGGCAGAATGACGCAGAGTTGGAAAGTGAGCAGCATTGCTGTCACTGGTTTCTTCTCAAAAAAGGAAAAGTTTCACAACAAATGATTTCATGTGTGCATACATTTGTGTCACGAGCCCAGTGTTCAGTGTGTCTTTTCAGTGTCCAGTGAATAGAGCTGCTTCAGAGCTGACTTAAGCAGCACACATCTGAGTGGTAGATTATGCTTCGTCCTTTACCAATTAATATATATTTGGCCTTAAACCACAGCATTGTAGTAATTAATTTGAGCTAATTGTGAAGTCTGTCTAATTGATCTTGAGATATTGGACTGGAAAATGCAATCTTGGCTGGTAGCACTACAGGAAAAATCAGAAAATTATCAGATTATTATAATCAAATTATTATTACAATAAGTATAATACTTTGGATATCTGCAACAAATGGCAATCCAAACAGTAACAGCTGACAATTCACTAAAAACCCAACCAGGTACCAGAGTATCACTCAAAGTAGGCTTCACCCTCTGGGAACCATGTACGTATTTACAAAGTTTCAACTCAGTCTATCCACTAGTTGTTCAGAAATTTCATTCTGGACCAAAGCAGTGGGCTGGCTGATCAACAGATCAATATTGTCATGCCTAGAGCCACTAACATGACTAAAAACAGCAAAAAGGTAACATTCTAAGTTCAAATTAGCCATACATGTCCATTGAGTACTGACTTTTAAAAGACTGTGAATGTCAAAAAGGAAAGAGAAAATACCTCTGCCATTATAATCTAATTTATATTTCAAGCTCTTTGTCATTCTAGTTTGCCATTTATCCAGCATGTGCTTAGACAAAAATTGCAGCTTCTTGGCTCCATCCACTTGAGTTTAATTCAACCAATGAGTTTATCTCTGTGTCCAAAAATGTATTTTGAACTGTGTGTCTCCCCTGCTTATGATCATGTTAGCATGGGCTCGTTTGCAGTTTTACAACACCTCCAGTGTTCCCTCAGCTCAAAGAGTGGAAAAAACTCTTGACTATCTGCACTGTGTTGATCAAGAGCCGGCAGGAGATTGAGAATAGGCAACAGGCAAAGTCACTGGTGGTGCTGGGTCTGAGGCTGAGACCAGAAGCAGATGCTACAGAGCTGATTGCCTGCGCAGCATTTTATTAGCCTCCAGTGTTGTGTTACCAGCAAACTATGGACTGCTGAGAGATGACACTGACCAGTAGAGAGAACCAACAGGAAGTGGAGAGGAGGATGTCGACAGGCTGAATGCATATATGGGAACACACACATACCACCCCATTCAGACACATGCACATATTGCATGTGTGCAGTCTGACACATTACCTTTCAGCAAGGTTCAAAGGTATACCTTATTTAAGATAAGGTTAATTTGATTCATCATTGGGGGTGAAATGGGTTATTGCAAAGTGATACGATCCAGAACAGGAAACAAATCTACATTAAATAAAATAGAATATCATTGGAAGAGGACACATTCAGATCCTTAATTAATTTGAGCAGCACTGCCTTAATAATAAAAATACACAATTCCAAGAACAATAAACAAAAGCCCTGCATTCAAAACTCACATCATCAAAATATTATTAGAACAACTTCGATTTATTGCCTCCTAGCCTGTGTAACGGTTGCTACCAGCCCAGATTTGGGTCTGGTGTCAGTAACAACTGGGGGCTCGTCCAGGATCATTTAATAATAATAATAATAATGAGTAATAATAAAGGATATATATCTTAAGTCAGCCTGGCCACTGTCATCACATGACAAGCACTCGTCTCCAAGATCCAGAAGAGACTTTCTGATTTGAGTACTCAAACCTGAAAGTTTTGACTGATGATGGTGCAACTTTGACAACTTTGATGGCTGAAGTGAACCAGAACTGTATGACCTGATTGTTTACTATATTAGAAGTGAGAAGCTAGGAACCCTTGAGGATGAAGACATGGCTCAACTCCTCGTTCTTGATGACATTCTGAGTGACCTGCTGACCACAGAGGCTGCTGTGGTTGCCTCCCTCCAGGCTACAGCCCACGAGAAAGAAGATGTAAGAACCTGTCAGCCGGGATGTTCCACGCCACCATATCTTGTCCGGAGTCATACAGACAGACATCAACAACATCGAACACAGATGGTTTCACATATCCATCACACATGGACAAGGGCATCCAAGCACCACTACCTTCGTCACCAGTCAGAGATGTGTATACCAACCCATCTACACAGGACACAGACTTTCACACCTTGTCATCTGCAGTGGGGCAAGACAGTGGTACATCAGCCAGGAACCTTGCCACTTCAGCATCAATCACATCACTCACAGCAGGTGTAGGTGGTGCTCCCCATGGTAGGATGCGTCCGTCATCCACTGTGGGAGATCAGGTACTGAGATTTAACAAAGTTGCAGCTCTGCTCCATGCGTTCATGAGTGCTCCATGAGTTCAAGTTACACAGTGGACAAATTTCTGATGTTAGTTTTGACATGTCGTACAGTAGCCTCTTTAATAGATAATAGATTAACGCCTACCAGAAGGTTTTACTGAGTCAGAGGTGATTTGCACTGTGATTAAGATCATAAAACATGGTACATTCAGAGAGATTTTAGTTAGCAAAGGTGACTTTACCATTGAAGAGCTAAAGTAGTTTCTCCACACTCACAACAGGGACAAAACAATCCTGCGCTTTTTCAAGAGTTAAATAATAAAGACAGCCCATAGCAGTTTTGTACAGGATCGTGGTTTTAAAGAGGCATGCTCTGTTTGAGTCAAAACAGCCTAGCACAGAGTTTAGCTATGATAAAAGGCTTATTAAGGGTACCTTTCTCCACATGCTATATCAAGGCTTGAATGAGAATAGTACCTATGTTTGACATGATATCGAACCCCTTCTTACTGGCATTAGTAATGACAGAAACACCTTGGCAGAGCCACAGTCCAGACAAGAGTATGCACAGAAAGGGGATTTTCACATGCAGGAGACGTACAAGATTGCTTCTGGAGATTGGGTGCTTGTAAGAAACCGGTCAGAGAGGGGTGGTCCAGGTAAACAGGTAAAAGAGAGTTCATTGTGTTGTTGAGAAGATTGGAGATGGACCAGTGTAGAAAGTTAAGCCAGAGACAGGAGATCGATCCTTCCATGTTTTGCACTGTAATCTTCTGCTACCCCTCAACAGAGAAATGATCAAAAAGGTAATAGCAAGCATATATATATATATATTATATATTGCCACAGGACCAAATCTGTATATGAAAAGAGGAGTCAGCTTTACTGTCTAGTCCAAGTTGGATATGGACAATTGACTGTCCAATCACAACTGAATGTGTTATTTTTATTGTTAAATTAGAACTGAATATGCTATCCAGTCACAACTGAATGTGTTCATTCTGCTATAATATTAGAATATAACGAGTTGAGTCTATTATCTAATCAAAGTTGAATGTGAGCAGTTGTTGTTCAATCACAGCGGACAGTGTTCAGTGCACTGTGACATCACAAATGAATGTGTTCATTCTACTGTAACATTGGGAAGGAATGTGTTCGGACTACTTGCCAATCACAGTTGAATGTTAGCAGCAGACTGTCCAGTCACAGTGGTCAGTGCACTGTGACATCACAATTAAGTGCTCATTCTAACATTACATTAGAATTGAATGTGCTCACTGTATGGCCAGTCACAGCTGAATGTAAGCAGTCTACTGTCTGATCACAGTGGTCAGTGCACTGTGACAACTCAAAGTTAAATTGTGTTGTATATTTCACTGGATATAGTATCTGTCCTGACCAGCCTGTAAACGTAAGGTCATACAACAGCTAAGCTGTATTGTATGTTTGACGAGATTTTGGATCCGTCCTGAGTCACCAGTGAAGAGAAGGTGTCGAACATGCAATCAAACCTAAGCCCATTAATGGAAGGTTGTACAACAGCTAAGTTGTGAATTAGACTGAATTGTTGTGAATTGGACTGTGTGTGTGTGTGTGTATGTGTGTATGTGAACACAAGATGACATGGCGTTCTCTGCTGTGAAACTGTGTAATGAAATGTCATAGAACAAGTCAGCATCGTTTTAGAATGTATCCTGCTGTACCCTGGGGAAACCATGAAACAGAGACATAGTGGCCCTGATTACTTTGGAAATACTGCATTTTCCTTGCAACTAAAGATTTTTAGGAGCTTTCAGAAACCAATTGGACTTTATATAATATTTGTCCTGACGTACCTGTTGATGAAAATTCATAAGAAGTTGTACCTTTTATGTTATTGGATTTAGGATCAGTCCTGATCCCACGATTAACAGAAGGTAGTATGTTGTATTGTTCAGTCTACTGTAACAAAAGAATAGAATGTGTTGAGTCTACTGTCGTATCACAGATGAATGTGTTCTGTGCGCTGTGACATCACAATTAGATGTGTACTTTTCATTGCCACATGAAAATGTGATCAATATACTGTCTAATCACAGTTGAACGTGAACAGTAAACTGTCCAATCATAGTTGACGTCAACCTTGGAATGAGCAAACCTTCATCTAAGAAAAGACCAAAACAGATAAAAGATCAGGAAGGTAATAGTGAAGCATTGTAGCAAGAGTATTAGCATTCTAATGAAGAGAAGGAATATACATATTGCCACAGGATCATACCTGTAGATGAAAGGAAGAGAGTGAGACCACCAGTGTCACAGTCTGCACCCCACAGTGAGCTCATTGCTATAGAGTTCCATCCCTCATGATCAGTTAACAGAGACAGGTCAAAGGCAGCAGGAACACAGACCTGAGTCATTGCAGATGTTGGCACCGGCTGCTACGCCACCAGTTGATGATTTACAGGTGGAACTAGTGGTGGATGATGTCATGGTGGAGACAGACCTGGAAGAGCAGGAGGACTGTAATGAGCAAGTCACAGCACCATCTAAAGAGGAAGATTTCTCTGTCAGGAAGTCAACCAGAGGAAGGAAACCTTGAAAAATACATACAACCACCTGGGTCAACCATCACATCAGCCTGGCAAAATGGGTTTAAGCCTGATGTTTGCCTGTGTCCCTTATTCCATACTGTGCTACCCGGCAGTTCCTGAGCCCTGTAACTATGGACATGCTAGTTTAGTTCTAGATGTGTGGAAACATCTCTCGAAGCACGGCAGACTGTAGCAGGCTGGAAATGCTGTATTCTTAGTGTTACTGAACAGCCAGCATAGTTTCAAGGTGAACATGCAAGATTAGTGTCACCAGTTCGGTATCTGACCAATTGTGAAATACGGTCACAGTCTGCTCTTCTGTCCCATAGATGTTGTAGATTGTGTTGAATAAGGACAGAAAAGTGTTTTTGGTTATTTTATGATGTCACAGTGAAGCTGACCTTTGACCTTTTGGATTTAAAATTTACATTATGTCCTGATTTTAATTAGCATATGCTTTCTTGAGTGATGGTTAAAATTATGTTTTGTAAGATCAAGGTGACTTTGACCACCAAAATCTATCAGTTCAAATCAGTTCATCCTTGAGTCCAAGTGGACATTTGTGCAAAATTAAAAAAAAAAAAATCATTAAGGTGTTCCTGATGCTTTCACAAGAATGTGATGGACAGGCAGACAACCTGAATAATAATAATAATTAAAAAATAATACGTGCAGAGGTATAAAAATGTACTCATTTACTTAATATACTAACAGTATATTTTGCAGGGTGATGTTTATGGTAACGTGGCAGCTCAGTAGTTAGTCATTCTCATACTCAGTGTTGATTTTATCACCTGTTACCAATGAACAAGTCGTCTTTGAGCATTCCACAAGTTTACTAACCTTTTGTTCCCACTACTTGAATGCATCAAATTCAGAATGGGCACATATGTCTGACATCATATGTCTCTATGTCTTTGTTTTAAATTGAATATAAGTTAAAAAAAAGATTGTCGCATTCTGTTTTGTTTAGTAATTCACAGGACATACAGTATCTTTTCATCATATCATCATACTAGTCAGGAGCAAGTCCAAAAATAAATTTAATGTCAAATATATGAATCTTAAAGTTTATTTTTAAACGAGCTAGAAGCCAGTGCAGAGACTTAAGAAAATAAGGGATGTAAGCTCTTGCATTCTGTGTGAGCTGAAGTTAACTTTAATTAACTCTAATTAACTGTGATGATAATTACTGTACTTAGTTTACAATCACCTACATACAGTAGTTTTGTTTTCACATACAGTGCACTGTGTCAGTTTAATACCTGAAGACAGCCTGAAGATGGCAGCATTAGACCTTACAATGCAACCTGCAGCCTGAGCTGAAAGTGTTGCACTTATTGCCCTGTCAGGATTGAGAGTCTGATGCTTTGGAAATAAGCTGTGTGAAATCCCAATATTACAGAACTGAGCTCTGTAAATCACTGTGGTTCTGTAAAAATGTACATGGTTTAAAAAAATGACATGAAAGTTTGAAGCAAGCCCATCTATCCTCTCTCATCAATGTTTTCATTTCTCTACAATCAATTGGCATGCCCATGACTACATTTATAAATGCAGGCACACCACTTGCTCTGGAGGTTTCCTCTCAGAGGCCTTCTTTTCCCTGCTGTGATATTGAGCAACATCTGGCTCCAGCTCTGTATTGATTTTGGTCGCGTTGGTGGGAGGGGTGGCGGGGTACCGTTGTAGTGCAAGTTAAGTGCACAGGTCTTTTATAAGGACCTCTTGTTTGTCCCAGTGAGCATTTACTGTCAAGTGGTGCCTTAACATTTGAGGAGAGGGAGCGTTAGTCCCGGAGGAGATCAACCAGCCAGAAACTGAATAATTCATCTGTGCCTGTACCTCCTCAAAGCACCGGGGTCTTCGCTGATGAGAGATTGTAAAGCACTCCTCCACCTCCAAAGATCTTCTGCCTTCTCTTTGACTTTCCCAGTGTTACTTTCCAACCACTCTGGCATTTTTTTCCCCTTTGTGCTCCATCAGTTTTATCCAGCTCTGATTGTCCACTACCATCCTTGTTCCTCATTTTTCATTTTCTTTTTTTCTATGTTCATGCACTGGCACAGAAAGTGTTATGCAACTGATATACAGATGATGATGCCCTGGATCTGATGTCTTAATGCAATAATACCTTCAGTCTGCTCACCTCTCTCCCTTCCTCCCTCAACGCTTTGCCGTGAAGGGAGCTCTTTGCGGGAAATTCTAGCATACAATTGTATCTGCTCGCATCTCAAATATCCCAGTGGCACAGAGCTCTGATGTGATGCACTGCATTCTCATCATCTGAACCTTCAAATTTATTTTACTCCTCCACTACCAGCACCCCCTCACCCTCCTCCTCTTTCTGCAACTCTCCTTTCCCTTCCTCTCATGTTCCCCTTTCCTATGTTCACCCAAACTCCAGTTCCACCTTGCAAAAATGAATAGAAGAGGAAGTGAAATCATGCAATGCAGAGATAACTTTACTTGACCTAAAAGATATTATGCATGTAACCAGTAAATCTGTCAGAGAGGGATGTAATTATTTTTGTGCCTCTGTAATGTATGTGAGTTTTGAATTTTCCTTTGATAAAGTTTTCTTCTCTGCTAATGAATACTGTATCATCTCTTTCCCCTTGACAACGAGATCAGGAGCAACTATTACTCTTCTTTCACAGAGAGCGAAATGTCTCATTGGCAGTTTCATGCTGAATCCCTCATCTTAAAAAGCTATTATACTGCTTTAACAAGCAGCCAGCAACAGTTTAGCAGTATCTACAGATCATCAACAGCTAGAGAATTTTCGGGTATTGTCTGCAGGACTCGTCAAAGTGTATGCTCTCAGTAAAGCTGCAGTGTGCACAAACTCTCCTTAATGTGTATGGTGGTTATCTTGTCAGCTAAAAAGACAAAAAGGAAGTTGCATTTTTCCTTTGTTGCTAAATGTTAGTTGCCTACTCTTGCCTCCAGCCCCTGCATCAGGCAAAAAGCCGGAGTAAGCTTGAAATAAACTAGACTGTATCAAGTGGTTCCTTTATGCAGCTACCTTGTTTTGTTGAAGAGACTTATCTCAAAGACCTTGACGGCTAGGCTGATGGGTGTTTTAGCTCCAAGCCAAATTAGTCTCAGACAGTGCGCCTGATGAAAGACAGAACTTGGTGTTAAAGGCTAGACTGTGAATTTTGGAAAGTGAACGACAGCTATCGAACGCATTCCCTCCAATTCTGATGCAGGAAAGTTCAAATATCCATAAACCTTTGTTCACTAATTAACTGTTAAGTAAGCCTGCTGTCACTACTTTTGAGGATGGAAAAGTTTCTTTCTTGTATCGCTGTGCTGCTCAAGACAGGCTGTAGATGATGTAATGAAGTTTTTGAAGTCAACAATGCACCGAGGCCAATATGGATTAAAAGTCTAAATTCAGTGGCTCAACATAGTGCCGATACATTACATCAGCCCTTGTATGCTGTTATTCATTTCTTGAAGTGTAATTGAAACAGCCATAGATGATGTCATCTAAACACAGGACTTCCATTCAGAAGTTGTTTTGTTGCACCCGTACATGACCAGGCAGACCAGCTCCATCATCATAACTCTAATAAATGGACTGGATATGGCGAGCTGAGAGTGTACTTGGCCTCTGCTGAGGAGATTGGCAGGTGTTTGATATTCAGCAAGGCTACCCTCCCCCTGCATCTGTCTCACAGGCCCCCGAAAAGGCATGTCTGAGTCTAATAGACTACGAGACTTGGAACCCATTTGGAACAACGGATGAGTCATCTTGGGCAGACAATGACTGAGGTGACTACCTATAACCCATCTGCTCCAGAGATTAATGACCTATCAGACTGTTTATTAACACAAACAAAATGACTCCTCTTTACTTTTGCCAAGGGTCTCCCTCTCTCTATCTCTTTTCATCCCTTTGTAATGTCTCTCGCTGTGATACTCTGTCCCCCTCTCTCTGCTGTGGTGGCCAAGGTTAGAGTGAAGCAATGAGAAAGGCCGGTGCGTCGAAAAAGAGAGGGAGAGAGGGGTCTAAACAAATCTCTCTCCTGCCAGGACGTCCTCCTGCCAAGGTTTGTCTTGGGCTGGAAGGGATGAAGGAAGGCGGGGCCACCGGATGGGAAGGGTGGTGTGGAGGTGGGGGGTGATGGGGAGTGACGTGATCCCCTTTATCCCGGCCAATAAAACAGAGTGGCCGGTGAGATCCGGATCCGTACGTGCCATCAAATTCAATAAGATAGTGCTTTAATGTTTTCGTTTAATCAACCAAATTGCATTACACTCTGCCTCCCCTGCGAGGCTACACAGTGAAGAGGAAGGGGGGACAGGAGAGTCAGGATCAGTTTGTGCGTGTGGGGGGGGGGGGCATTCCTGATATCTAGAGGAATTTTGGAGGAGCCTCATGTTGCATGATGTTGAAGAGTTTCTACTGTACTGGCCAGCTCAAAATTGTTTTACTCGTCCCGTTCACCTTCAGTGAGAGGAAGCAGGAGCCGGTGTGAATGCAGGGTCAGACTGGGGACAGACAAGGTGTACAGACAGACTACGTCATTCTGGAAATGAATGCCAGCTCAACTTTTAGAGCATCGGCCACTTTAAAGGCAAAGCACTCTCGCTGCTGGATGAGGGTGTCTCTTATCATGAGCAATGCCCTCAGCAGTGCCTACCTCCCCTTGTCTTTTTCTTGCTTTCCTTCCACCAGCAACTTCTTCCTCATCACTCTCTCCTCTTCACCCTCACTGACCTCACTCCTCCTCCCTCAGCCCTCCAGTATGACTCACACTTTAGTGAAGGTACATCAGGAATGCTCTTCTAAACACTTCATCATCAAAAACCCCTTTTCTTCTCCAAAGCTAGAGGGGAGAACACAGTACCCAGCCGGACGAAGAAGGATTGTATATCTGCGTCATGTACTGTAGTAATCACCAGCCACTGGATCAGCTTGCTGCCCCAGTCCACTAGAGTTACTGGGATTTTAATTCTGATTGGGGGTTTACAGTTGGATGTTTCATTCCACCTTGGATCAGGCACTGCTGTTGTGGCCCGAAGGATTACAGCCTGCTGCCGCTGTCAGCCGTTCATCCGTGGACAGATGAAACTTCACAGAGAGCAGTAATCCACTGAAGAAGGGTGGCTTTGCTGCTCAGCTGCCTCAGCCACAACTTTAAAGCCAGCTGACATTTAACATAATGATCAGTCAGAGTGGCCGAGCGTTTACACACAGGAAAGGTTTCCCGGACACAATTAGACCACAGTCCTAGCTTGGGCTAAAAATGAATCACAATACACAATACCATAGTGTAGTTCCTCTATCCATCTAATGGTAAACTGCGAGTGGAGTGACTGGAAGAAAAGCCTCAGTCTCAGCTGTGATATTACGGTGGTTTATCCACAAAGCTTGAAAAGATGACCACAGTTACAATCTACTGCACTGTGTATAGTCTAGCACACAGGCTGCATTTTGGTTTTAGCAATCCATCCTGGTATGAGTCATTTACGGTATGCTATTAGACAGAGGGGTTACCCAAGTTTTCCAATACTAAAACAACACAGTGATTGCAAGAATACAGTGCCTCACTCCATCTGATCAACATTATAAACAATTAAGAATTGTATTTTACACTCAGCCTCATTTGTTATACTCAACATTATTGTATATTTGGAGAGCTGTGAGAGTTAAAAGTTTTATTATTATTGTTATTACTATTATCAAATCGATGTTTCAGTTGTTTTGAGTGATGTTGGCTGATGTGAAGCATCTGTGTTTGCAAGCACTACTGTATTATTATTCTGTATTGGAGCATTTAGAAAAAGTGCTCTTGTCATAACCGAGACTTGGATTCTGACATGAATGCTGATCAAAACCGGTAATTATGGTAACTCCAATATGACATGAATGCAGCATTGATTCTGTACATAAATAGTTAATAAAATATAACCTGATTAAAAATGTATTAAGTTAAATGTATTCTAAAATAAGCTCTTACAAACAGTTGTGTTACAGTGAACTTTTACCATGACTGCAGGCAATCACAGAGACCAGCAGAGATGCATGTCAGAAAGCTAATAGACACTGAAAACAGCAGAAGTATGCAAATAGAAACAACAACAACATGCTGCAAGGTTCATGTTGAACTCGCCCCCGAGGTCCCTGATGGGTGGATGACTTCAGCTACAAAGTCACTTTGACTCAGTGAATCAGGAATCAGGTAACGGGATCAGGCTTCATTAGGTGACTTCAGCCGAGCTGGCAGACAGCCAGGTGAGCTGGACGCACAAATGGACATTGATTTTTCAATAAGGGCCCTGAAACTGTCAGCCAACCAGGCTATGGTGATATCTTTTCTCGTGGGGATGGCCTTCTCCTGATGATGGTCTGACTGGCACCCAACCACACGCCACCACTCCAGCATTCACTTCATCTCCTGCTCCACACATTCCCTTGGCCCTGCCCAATGCCCCCACACTGGTGTTAATAGGTATTATGCTGAAGTGCAGCTAAAGCTTTAAAGCCGTGAATGGGCATTAGCGTAGACATGGGACTTGCTGGTATGGTAATGAAATGTTAGAACTGTCTGTGACGTTTTTCTACAAAAGCTGACAGGAGTGTGTACATTCTGGTTTCTTGCCTTTATCCGTGTTTTATTGTTTTAATTGACTTGTATCACTGTGAAAAGGCAATAAGTTTACAAATTGTGAAAGGTCTCAGTGAATTATAAGAGGCTACAATTATATTTTCCTGTCAAGTCATCCATATTTATCTAGTCTGATAATCTGTTGGCCTTCTTTGACCCAAGCCTAAAGGGGCTCAACACCCATAATAGTTTCCATCCATCAGGCCTTCTTCCAAGCAGCCTTCAACCTCAGCAATCACTGTCTCCAAGACTGCAGTCATCATGGATTGCCCTTATCCTGAACTCTACGGCCAGCAGGGCATCATGCGGTGAAGGTGGGGGAGAACTTGCCCCGATTCGACCCACTGTATGATCCTACAAAAATGCAAATGTTAGATGTAAGATGGCCTTCATGCAAGGAGGACAGCTGGAATGAGAGGGAGAGTGGGAAGAAAATGAGAAAGTCATAGTCAGCAATAAAGATAGAGAGAGGAATTTATTATGAATTGGTCATAACTCTTCTGTTGGAGAATTGCCCTAAAAGTTAGAGATTATAACAAAAGGCTTCTCTTTGTGCAAAGTGTGACTCAGTGGAACAAAGTTAGGATCTATCAATTCCACACTGGTATCCTTAGAGTCACCCTGCTTTGAGATGCACATTAAATCCCAAACAAAACACTGAACTGCTTGAACTTTGTCAGGGAGAAAATGCGATTTGGAACTTGCAAATAATCATTTTGGGTTAAAAGAGTTTAAAAAAAGTAGATGTTTCATTTTCCTCAAAAGCAGCAGGTATGTATGAATGATTCCCTTTCAAGTAACAACATTGTTTCTGTTAAATGCATTATAGTATTCAGCCAAAAAAACGGGGTCTATAAATATGACCCTCAGTCCAGCTTGTTGGGCTCATTTTGGACAAATTATTTATGTTTTACAAAGAATAAGGACTTCTAATTAAAAGTCCAGCAGTTTATACACTCATATGTTAAACCAGGAGGTGATAAATCTTTTCCTGTGACAGGCACGTTCAGGTGAGCAGCACTTGAAATGAACGTCTCTGTATCAACAGTTGGCCCCTAATAAAACCTCCAGTTTGAATCGGATATCAACGCTGTAAAAGAATCACCTGTGGGCTTTAGGAACTACTTAACCCTCACGCATCAATCAAGTCACAGTTTAGTGCTCACACTGGCCAGATTTTAATTTTTCTTTGAGCTTTATTAGAATTTGATTTGCCAAGATAAAGTTAAATCCATTAATCTTGTTCTCCCCACGCGTCCCTTCCAATAAACTCACTGAAATTGGCATAAATGTGTCTTTGCTCCTAACCTCTCCGAAGTGAATGAGTGTGTAGGTATTTGATGACACAATTTTGTGCTTCTGTCAAATATTTGCTGTCAGAATCAAACACTGAGTGAAACTGCTGCAGAAAAGTTTGAAAAGCAGACAGAAACCGCAGCGGTAATCACTTTCACAGTTCCCAGCATAGTCCAGAGCAACGGGACAGAAGCACTTTTCTGCGTGTATTCAGCAGAAATTACTGACTGAATTGCTACTGTATGAATAATCCTTCCAAATCATTTGCCGAAAAAGAATCGGTAATAGTCCAAGCATCGCACAATGATTCAAATCTCCTCGTAAAGCACTTCAAGCCCTTCACCAAGTGACATTACACTTATTTGCATATATAAAAGGAAAAATAAATTATAAATCTGAACGTTATTAGCAGACAGTGGTTCCCTGTCTATGGGAACTGGGTATGCTTAGTCATCTTTTCTCAATTGTTTCCCTTTGCATTTTGGACATGTAGACTCCTTCCACATCTGTCAACGTCAATTACCCATGGCTTTCCCCTGCATCTACATAACAGCCACCATCCCCGTGGCTGCGACAAAACACGCCCTCCCACACTTTAATAATTGTACTTGATTCTCCGCTGCTGTCCCATTGTGGCCCAGGCCCAGTCAACAGTGTCTGCCACACAAGTTGCAAGTGGAAGTGCAGCAAATTCGAGTCCGCTGGATCACACTGCCACTTTTTGTCTCGCCTCTGTCTTATTACCCACACATTTCTCAAAGAAATTTTCCCAAACTGTCTACATTCTTGCAGCAATTAAAGAATTTCTCTCATTCCCTCGTCCTTTCTTCTCCGTCCTTTTGGCAAGAGCCACGACCATGTTGGTCAGGTTGTCCCAGTGTTCATGGGCCAAAACTGACACAACCAATTGGAGGAGGCAACCATGATCTGACAAATAAAAGGAACAGAGGATTACAGCTAGGAGGACGTCTGGGGTTCGAGGAGCAGTGAGAATCACACAGGGCGTGCCATTGTTTCTCAACCACCGATCGCTTTTGGCAGCTGTTGGGTCTTTTCTTTCCTAAACCCAAAGAGCCATCCTGCTCTGGCAAACCCTCATAAAAACGACACAGAGGGGTTGCAGTGAAAATAAGAAGCATTTGTGTGGCTTGAGGGCTGTTGGCGTATTGCAGTGAACTGGAATATAAACCCTCTTCTGGGGTGAAAGAGTGATGGTGAGGGGAGGAGAGCTCTGACGTGTGCTGGGGATGCTCTCTGTGAAAATGATGAGTCACTCATGCTTACTGCAAATATACTTGATAAAAGAGAAGAATTTGTAACATTATATGAAGATAATAGGTTGGTGGGTTGGTTGCAGTTTAGCCTGTTTTATCTCAAGAAGAGCAGCAATATTGGGATCTTTTGGAGTCCAGAGTAGCACTTGTTTCCATTGGCCTTGTGTTCAAAAAACTGGCCAGACAGGATTCAGAAAGTGATACCAAATGACAGCACATTTTCCACTGAGCCTCGACTTTCTGTGTGTCTCCACGTGTTGTGTTGAAATGTTTGGTGCAATTGCGGTCTTATATTTCACCATATATTTTGTATGACTTAAAGTATTGTGTATGTTAATGTATTATTTTCTCTCTTTTTTTTCCTTACTTCCTCACTTTACCTGGTAATCTGTCAGCTCCTGTCAGACATGCATTTGAATATGTAAATGTGATGCCATGCTAACATGTTGGGGTCTGCCTGAAGTCCCTTTAACATAAAAATCACAGTGACAGTTTTACTAGTTTGTGCCAGCTAACATTTGTTCCACATAAGTCTCAACTGAATGTTGAAACATGCACAGAGGGAAATTAATGCCACACCTTGTTGGCCTTTTTAAAAGCACATGATACATTTCATCACTCGATTATTAACTCCTTTGTTAAAAGTATATGAAATCACTTATTACTTTATCTATTCACTCTATTACTCTATTTATCTGTCCAGTATTCATGTTATGCAGCACAAGCACAGATATTGTCTACACATTTACAAATAATTTTGCAAACAAAAATTTTCAAATGTTTTGGCCACATGCAAATGGAATTTTAGGCCACTGATACAGAGATTTTACACATTCAGATTTTTCAGAATCATTGTGTAATACGCAAATGCCAGAAATAATATAAATATTGTTTATATTTGGTTAGCAGTGCAGTGTGACAGAAAGGTATTGAATAAATACAGGTGAAGAAATAAGTGTCAAATGACACATTACATGTGCTCAGAATGTCCTTCTCTGTGTCATTGACTGGCCCAATTACTGGCCTGGCATGACTGACTATTTGGAATCATTTTACAGAATTATTTTTTAAAATGAAGGTCAAATGGACAGAATTTTTTTTTAAATATGGCAGGTGAAAATACCTATTTTCAAAACTATCTGATAAAGTATAGACAAAAACTGAATCAGCATTTTGTTACAGTTGCAGTCTTACAGCCCTTTTGTGAGTGTGGCATTTGTATGCCCTTTGTCACTGATTAAGACAAACAATGGAACATGGATGAGACTGTTCTCTGGCCTCTCTGCAGTGAAGGCAATGGTCTGATGGAGAAACAACACACTTTATCATTGAAGCTAAGGGACAGGACAGAAGGAGACACAGGTATAGGGTAATGGAGACAGCCAGTGCAGGACTCCTTTAATATCATTAACTGCATGTCCATTTTCATTTGTTCCTAAGCTGGGACAGCACAATTTGTGTATGTGGGTGTGTGTGTGTGTGTGTGTGTGCACATGCACGTGCACATGTTTGTGCATGTGTAAGAGAAAATGCATAGTGAAAGGAGACAGAGGACAAACAGAAATTAATCGGACAAAGCTGGACAATGTCAGATTCATCCACATGAGAGTGCATATTTTGGATCAGTTCTGCTCATTATTTATTACTTCACTACCGCTTTCATGACCATACCACACTTCCAAACATCATTAACAAACCCAGCACAAATCCTGTCTTATTTATACAGCCAGGTGCTCCGAGGGCACTGCAGGACAAATATAAAATATTCTGGCAATCAGAGACTGAGAAGTTTTGACGATGTCCAGGTCGGAAATATTCCCACCTCCGCTCAGGTCAATAAAGTTAATCATAAAATGCTATTTATTTAATGGTTTCAGTGTTTGGTTTCCATTTCTATTTCTCGTGGGAAAGGTTCACATTCAAATAATAAAACATGTACTGTTTTTGCTTGATCCTTAAATGTAAATTGTCTAAATGATGTTGTTGAAGGGGCTTTTTAATAGACCTTTAGAGCATACTGAAACACAGTAAAGCTTGCTCTGAGAACTGTACGGCGTGGCTGATGACTGTTATGGCAGTGCGGGTCCTGAGAGGGATCCGCGTAAATTGACGCTGAGAGAGTGAGAGCTTATTGTTTGTTATTAGGTAGAGATGAAATTGAATGCGATTGCTACAGCAACACAGCATGTTGCGCTAATGTAACAGAGCACTCATCAAATCCACGCCACAAAGCCATTATGAAAAACATCTGTTTCAACATCCCCCACTTCCCATAGCAATGTGCTTGAGTGGATTGTGGCACTGTGACCTTGATGGTGTTCCGTTTTTATTCAGCCTCAGTGGCTGCGTTCAAGCCAGTGCCTTCATTGGCTCTGAGGCAGAATTATGACTGTAGAGGTTTGCTATTGTTCTGTTATGACTGCTAACCATGACTGTTTTCAGGGAGTCAAAAATGTGGTAACTGCCATTATGATATAACTGGGTAGGGGGGTGAAGTATATCTGTGGTATTGTGTTGCTTTGTCAAATGTATGAAATCAGAACCATGTTGCAGAAATTTTCTTGATATGAATAAACAAGTGCTAATTAAGAAAAGAAATGACAGAAAACACTTAATAATTAATAATTATTCTGGTACTTGCCATTGTTCCTGTTAGCCTCTCTTAGTCTGTTCAAACATAAAGCAAAACTATTTTTCATCATTCAGGCTATTTTGACAGACTGTTTGAGCAGCCTGCGTCCATTTACCCCAAACAACCATACTGACATCACGTACAGTGTGTGTATACTGAAGCTGAAACCTGCGCTGATGTGTTTCTACCTCAATTTGTACCATCCCAGTTGCTAATGTCGCTCCTGAATGCCCCCTCAAAACTGCTGAGGAACTACCAACCACAGAACCCCCTTGCAATTAGTTTTAAATAAGGTCTTGATAGGATAAAAACTGATTAATTGTATTTGATTATGTGTCAACTAATATTCCTCATTTGAGAATTTGCTTTATTAGCCGTGTTGCTCAATTTGAATGCACAGTTAGATAAATAAGTTAAATATCTTTATTAAAAAAAGGCAAAATTAGAGAGGCTACTGCAGTAGCATCAACAACTTGACATTTCTTTCCAGAAGATTCATGCATCAGAATTTAACATTTAAGTCTGTTTTAGAGGCAATTCTACTCCTCTCAGCTGCTGAAGTGACTATAATTTACTGAAGAGTGACCCTGGGATGTGCTCTGTACTTTCTTGGGAGTTAGAAAGGCAAAGAGGGCTGCTCGTTTCACATTCAGTGTCCCTCAATCTCATCCTTTGTCAATCCAGAAAGTGTTAAAGAAGCTGTAAGAGGAGACATGAATATCCAAAGATGCCTGATCACATCTTTAGTATAGTAGAGCACCTCTTTCATTATTGCCTCTGCCTCAGAGTAAGTCTCATCATAGATCACCTTTAGTGCCTTTCTTGTACTTTACTCTCCTCATAAACAACTCTTAAAAGTAGGAGGACAAGAGCTTTGCAGAGAGTTAATACAATAGTAGTGGCATTACAGTCAGACATATATTATTCCCAACATCTTATGAAAGTCATTTATAATTTTCCCATCATCCTGACATGGTTTATTTCACTTAGAAAACATAATAAATTCTTTTCCGACTGTCATTTCAGAATAAATTATAGATAAATCAATTCTGTCAGGCTGCAGGAGAAATGCAGTGAATGAAATAGCAGGAAACACAAGTTTGCCCTCTGGGTATTGTTACACATTCTCATTGGTTTTGCGGCGCTATCTTTGATATTTTCACATGCTTCTCCTGGGTTTTGGGGCCAAGCAAACAGTCTGGACCAAATGCTGGGCAGAGGGAGTCACTGGGAAACCCAAATATTATTTCACAGAAATCCAATATGTGGGTACAAATATGACAGCTAATAAGTTGGCCCCCTTCCTTGCTGTGCACCACCCACGGCGCGACGCCCGCTAGCGTGTAAAATCCTACTCTCTGTCTGCATGACCTCACAGCTCGGACCTCTGTTAAGGCCAGAGTCTCCAACCAGGGTCCAATAAGCCACCCCATAACTCGCTAACACTTTTTTCATTTGTCCTCCTTACTCTTTTTGAATATGAACACCACAGAGTTGCAGCAAATCAGAGTAAGGTCCCAAGTGTCAGTTGAACACTACACTAGGTGTGTCCACATTAGCGTGGTTTTGCGGCTTGGCGCCTCCATTGTTCCGCGTTGTTATTTCAGAATCTAAAGTTTAAAAAAAAAAAAAAAAAAAACAAGATGGTTTCCACTGGCCAAACCATCAGTGAGGGTCGTGTGAGCTCTGGTGTAGAGGTCTTTCTTGCAGTAATGCAGCCACAGACTTCCGGGAGAAGCGTTCACATCGGCTGCATGAAGATAGCCGCACCACTTTGTGCTGCGTCATACCCCTTTGCCAGGCATAATTACAATGTCAGTCTGTTTAAAAACCAGTCTTACAGGAATATGAGGGCCCCATTACTGCATGAAGACCATGCACTAGGGGCCAGGGACCATAAAACACTCATCTGTGACCAGCAGTAAAAGACACAGCAGAGGGAAAAAAAGGCACTCTGACAACATGGTATTTAGTGCAATAATAATCACACCCCCTTTCTGCTTTTATTGAATGTAAGCTTGATTGATTCATTGCCTTGAGGAGAGAACACATGGAAATGTGCTTGTCACATTGTGTGCGACCACGGCAGCACTGTTTCCAAAGACTAACCTCACTCATGCAACACCAAAATGCGTGTCTTAATGTGTGGAAACATGGAAGGTAAGGGGTGTCTCTGCACTATCAGTGATACATGTCGTATACATTGACTCTTAAATTACTTTATATGCTGTGATTTTTTCAGTTTGCATTCTAAATACCTTGTTTGAATAAAATGCAACTCTTGTCAATGCTTATATTGACTGGGGAAGTGTTTGATCCATGTCTCTCAGGGAAGCACTGATTTTAGGCATGACTGTTGGAGTTTAAGGTCACATACAGACACCTCTGTGGATAAATCATATAAGTTTCCAATTATAGCAGGATCATTTCTAACCAGGCACCCTGCCACTTGTCTTTCATCATGATTTGTCATCATTCACCATGCTATTCGGTTTAATAACTAACATTATTAAATGTTCTTTTTCTCTTCCATCAGGTTTCACAAAGGCCAAAAAGGCTAATGTGCAGGGCGGTCAAGCCAATGAATAAAAGAGTATTTCTTAATGACATGAGCCTAATACAAGGGGCCTACATCATCATCATCATCATCATCATCATCATCATCATCATCCTGTACTGTTGCTCCATGAAAACAAGACCAAGAATGAACTCTGTTCGTGGAAAAAACAGAAAACAAATAAGAAAATCAGTTTGGGTTTATACTGTTGATTTTGTGTGGCCACCAGGAGAACTATAAAAAAACAGAATATTTTTCTCTTCTAGTGTAAATGCAATTATATTCATTCTTCCAGTTTCATTTTAACATAATGTGCTATCTAATGGTGCTGTTTTACATTTATCTTTACTGGTAGATTTGTGAGAAGTGACAGATACATTAAGTGTTATTTTTTGTTTATAAATCAAATCTATAAAATGTAATATAACAAAAAGTACATATATTTATCAAAGGAGGATCAGCAGTGAGGTGCATTAAGGACTGCCCTGTAGCCCAGGAAATTTTCAGGAAAAGTTCGTTTGTTAATTAACCTTGAAATTCTTTTCTATTCTCACCAGTTATGCTGCTATCTGTTCTGCAGCTGCTAAATGCTCCACCAATTCCATCAGCTTGTCACTAACTTTGCTCTTCTGCTGCATAGTGCTTAGCCAGTAGTTTACAGTTTTGTTTATGAATGAAAGCAATACCGATAAAAGCGTTAAGTTTCAGCTAAAACAATAAAGTTGCGGGCGGCAAAACCAAAACAGTAACAGTAGACACTAAAACACCAAAATGCTTCATTTATACAGAGACATTTGACCCAATGTTAATACGAAAATATTGATTAAGTTCAGAATTACATCAGGCAAATAAAAGTTAGAGATCTAATAAAGATAGAGATAAAGATCTAATGATTTGATAATCAACTAAGCTAAAATTTATTAGGATCGAAATCTATAAATATAGAAAATAGAAAAAAAAACTGTTAAATCCAATTTAAACCACTTGCAGCAGAAGGGCTCTGTTGCAAGTTGAGAACTGAACCTGGGTCACTGCAGTTAAAGGCAAAAAGTACATAGCCCTCTACCACCCAACCACAACAGCCTTACTTTCCACTGTGCTATTTCTATGTCAAACCACTGCCTGTTTCTAGTCATGTCTCCTTCATGTAATCCTTTTGTGGTGGGAAAATGTATTTCTCACTTGTACAGTTTAAGATGTTGTGCTCTTTCTGCCAAATGTTAGGACTCAACACTCATAGGTTTGTCGTAGGATTTATTGCTCATTGGAAACGATAACAGTGTATAGGCTGTTGATGCTGTTAGAAATGGACAAAAATAACCTGGGATTTTCCCAAGATAAAAATAACAGTAACGCCAAATTTATTACACAACATTTGTCCATTTAGAGGTAGGCATAAAGGAAGCTTTGTTTGTCAATCATCCGAAGAAGAGGAATACGGCCAAATTTGTATTTGTATATAACTCATGGAATTGTATCCAAAATACTTTTGATTGAGATGGAAGTGAATGAGACACAGTGCTATTTTGTCTCCATTCGTGTAATTTTTAATCATAAGGAAGAGACATTTTGTGTGGTTTCAAAGTAAGCATCATAGTCTGCAGCAGTAAGACAACAATGATGAGAAAAACCAACTCACGCAGGACTTTGACAAGCTAAATATATAATTTCTATTCTAATCTGATAAAACATTGCATTTAAATTAAATAATGATTGCCAATGCAGAAGTGTAATGAAATGTAATATTCTGAGAACTTTATAGAGCTCAATGTTCTGTTCAATGTTAAAATCATAAAACTCAGCAGGTTAGCCAAGATCACCCATCATATCCATATTCACCTCAGTCAGAGTAAACATGTCTTCAATGCAGTGTATCGATGAACATTTTATCATAGACGAACACACACGGCAAAGACCATTTGCAATGCTCTGAAATATCTAACACTGTGTGATCCGTGGTTCACACGGAAACATCCCACAAACTAAAAGTTTGATGCTGTGATCAAGGCATGAGTCCAAAGGGCCTGAACCAATAAAAGACCATGGATGATATCCAAAATTTCTGGACAATTGTAGAATAAGAAGTGCTTGGCTCAGTTTGCTCTCTCCATCCAAGCAAAGGTTTGGGCTGGAGGCCTGTCTTCAGAGTCTTGACTGGGTGCCATGGGAGCAGGCCGCAGCAGAAAAACAGGTCAATACTGACTGTTAATGCCACGATTGGATGGTTTGTGGTCTGACCATTTGGAAGACTGAACGAAATAACATTTTACTGGGGTTCATAAACCTCTTGTGGATGTTAGAATGGCTCCTCCATAAATCCTAAAGTGTTGAAGGCAGGATGTTAAAGTCATAGCTACAGGAATGACAAAATGTATAGAACTGCAGAGTTTCAGAGAAGTCTCCAGCACATGTTGAGAATTAAACCATAGTTCCCCTGGTGTTATACAAGCAATATAAAAAGCATGTAAAAATCGATGAGTGGTAAATGATAATCACATAGAGTGGACACAGTATGCTTCAATGCACTGTGGCTAGATTAAGAACAACGTTGTTTAAGTCCTCCGTCAATAGGACTTAAACAAAAGTTAGCCTGGAATTCCCCTCAGTCCCTTCAGTCATACGTAGTGATCTCCATTATTTTATAAAACAGAGAAAAGCAGAAAATCATCACAGAGAAGAAACTACACCCCGGAGAATGAATGGAGGCATTGTTTATCCATTATCAAACTAGCTGCAAATTAATTTTAATTAATTTTGTGATTAATTTGTCAAGTTGATTAACTAATCTTTCAGTTCTAAAGTGGAACTAAAATGTGTAGGCTAAGAAATCAACATGTAAAACCTTGTCTTTGTTTTGTTATTTGTTTACTTACACAAAAAATAGTTTGTAATGTTACTTCAACTCCGACAGCCACAACAGTCATTTCATCCCTCCATATGATACATTGATTCATGTTCATGATACAAAAGTTATACATAAGCTGGTTACCACAAATGTGCCCAAAAATGACTTTTTTTTTTTTTACTTTAAATGTTCATAAAAATGTGTGTGTGTTTGCTACTTTTATTGTGTTGAGTTTAGGTCCATGGTGCTGCAGTTAGTATCCATTTCAAGCAGGGAAAAGAAAAATCAAAAGATTTTTGCTTGGGGAAAGCAACTACATTACAACTCATACTGATGCCAGTATGAAAATGAAGATTTCATTGATGTTATTGATGGATGACTCATCCGATGAGTTGCAGTCTCATCTCTCAGGGAAGCCAGCAGACCAAAACACATCTGTGTAGGCATATTACTCCAGTAAGTGGTGCATCATCTGATTTAATGTGATTTAAGCAAGTGCCTCCCCTTGAGAAGACAGAAATTACACTATGGTCTTGTCTACTAACAATAAACTGGCCGTAGTTTGATAAAAAGACAGCTCAAAGTGGATTTTCTGAAGTCAGGCTCAAAATAAAGAAGCAGTTTTCATGTTTACAAGAAGGATTAGGCTTGATATGTTTACTGAAGTACACAGAATAAGAAGAAGCATGGTTATTTTAGTGCACAGTTTGCATCCATCTGTATAACATCATATTTGCAAGCATATGTACCATCAATGACAGCCATGGCATGAGGCATTATGTTTTTGGGTTGTCTTTCCATCTTTCTGTCTGTCCAATTTGGCACAAATGTTCCCTTGGACTCAAACATGAACCAAAAAGAATTTGGTGATCAAAGGTTAAAAGTGACTCTGACCTTACAAAACAAGTTCTTCACCATAACTCAAGAATTCGTGTGCTGATTAAGTCAAAATTTACTCAGATGTCAAATATGTTAAATTGATGAAGTGATGACTATCCAAAAGGTCAAAGGTCAAAATCACAGTGACATCCTCCACAGTGACTCCTAAATTCTGTTCTGGACAGTTCATTCTTTTTGCCTTAAGCCATTTATCTGTCTCGTGTTGTGAGGGAAAGACATCTTCATATGTAAGGAGCAGATAACACCTGTTGGCCCATCACCACTCTACACACTGCTCTAAGTCAAAGTAACACAAGCTAAACACGCACATGTGGAATTTAGCCCTGTGGTGGCTGGAAAGATGATCCTCTGAGAAGTGTGGCAAACTCCAGAACGGAAGCCCTGCTGTGACCAATATATAACCCAGCATGAGTCATCCTGCCACGACCCCACAGATATGATGGCCCTCCCCATTGTACTGTAGATGCATCAGTTGGACCCCTGCAGGACAAGGTTTGCGTCCACCCTGTCTGATCATCTTCAGATGGTCCCCCGTTCCCTACGGGGCAGTGAAAGTGAGGAGAACGATAAAGGGAAAAAGAAACCGGGAGAATCAGTCATCTCCCAAAGGCTCAGGGCGTTTCATTTTATACACTGCTTCCTGAACTAACGCCACTGATTTGATTTGTCTAAGGTAGAGATACACTTCAAGGCTGTCTTATTCACTCAGTGAAGAGGGTGGGGAGGGGGTGGGGAGGGTTGGACTTTCATCATGAGATGACAATGAACAATCAGGAAGACTGATGTAATAATAAAATCAATCAGGATTTGATACATAGCCCCATCTCGCTGCTCACCACAGTCCTTATTCCAAATATATCGCCATTGCAGTGTGCCAGAAATTATACAGAACCACAGCTTGAGTTCTTTCCCAAAATCCAGTCCAGTGTGGCTAAAGTGAGCCACAGGGGTGATGAGGATAATCTGGCTGACCCTTACCTCAAAGAAAACTCCCTTCAGGTGCCAGAAGCTCCACAAAGACAGAGATCAGACGAAAGGGAACCAAACTGTTGAAAGTAAACAAATTAGCAGTTGGCTTTTTATGTTGTCCTTAGGTTTGTTGGATTTCATTAGAGTTGAAAGTACAAGCAACCACAGGTAAAAACCCTCCTGGACACAAAAAGACATGATATGTGTTTGAAATGACCCTGGGTCTATCCAAGACAAGTAAAGATTCTGTCCAGACCCACAGCTCACACATAGGAAAGGACATAAGAAGGGAAAGACCCGCAAGTGTAAAAAGAGACTCCACAATGTCAAAATGCCTTTCTCATTATATATTTGGTCAAATTCAAACTTGCAGTCTTTGTGGAATAAATTTGGCAAACTGAAGTTGGGTGTATATGTATAGTGTACACTCCATTACAACTAGTGTTCTCACTGACATCACTGACTCAGCCCGCCGGTTGCCACTGCTGCTGTACATACAGGATTTCATAAGACCCACCGCCAACCCAATATACACCTGAAGGCTCTGAGTCTACTTTCCTCTAGGGCTGATGTTAGTATGATCACTCCTTCCTCTATACTTTGCTGAGCTTGGTGCTGTTCTTGTGGGGGATGATGAGGTCAGCGCACAGATGTCACATATCAGCGCTGCACATATTGTACATTCACATAAGATGAGATTTCAAATTTGCTAGATGCCTTTCCAAAATAATAGTCTGCGTATATTATTATTATTTGGTAACTATTGTAATATTTAGTCTTAAATGCCCCATCTTTGGCTGCTGTCTTGCATATGTTTTGTTTTTCACCTATACAACACATCAAACTGTTTCACTGAGGTAAATTTAAATCTCAGGTATGAACCTCAACAGTCACAATAATACAACTTTCATCAGATTTTATTATGTACTACTCAAAAGAGATCAGACAAAAAGTATGAAATATTAGTTTAACTAATCGCTTCTGCCCAAACTAACTTGTGATGACCACAGCACTGATATGATAACTTGAAACAGCTTGGATCTGAATCTAAAAAAATAATACATCAGTTTTTTTTCCCCTCTTTTTCCCAATGTTCAGCCAAAGTCAATGGTCATAAGTTCACAAAATTCAAGACTGCAAACAATGATGAAATACATTTTTTAGCTGATATTCAATAGCAATCAAGGCATTTTTGGCATTAGCTACAGTAGGATCTAACATTCAGATCAACAGGAAATGATGATGCACTGATCTGCTGGTTCTGGGTCATCACTGAACATGGATCAAATAGTTTATGAATTTGTTCAACCAATGGCACACAATATATCTCGCTGGATGACATACAATAAAAAAAATTCATTCAGAAAACATCCAGAGAGGAAGCAAAAAGGATTGGATGAAAAAAACATTTGCATGCTACATAAAAAGCTATTTGTTGGTTATATTTGTTAGAAGACTCCTGGAGGAAGATAGACAGTAAGATTCAGTGTCTTCTGTGGTCTCTAAATGTGATGAGTCTATAATATCCACATATTTTCCCAGACACCTTATCTCTTTTGGACTGTGCTCCAGCCAGCAGGCCATATGTATTGGGCTTCACGCTTCCCAAGCCCCTTGCCTGCCTTCTACAGACCATGACTTCCTACCACAGGACCCCTGCTGCTCAGTGAGGCCCTGAGGCCAGACCACTGGTCTACAAACATTAATGGCTCTGTTTAGTAACTCACAGTTTTTCGCAGTTGAGCCAAGCACTCTCCAGGAGTCAAATTTGACATGGAGAACACATTCAGAACAGATTCCTCACAACTAGGACAGGTCACATTGTTTCAACATCTCTGTCCCACAGTCTTTTTTTATCCAAAAGCTATCTAATTGTTAAAGAGGGTTTTCAGGTGGCAAGATGCCCTTAAAAAGGCAGTATAGGAGGTCCTACATATGTGTGTGTGTGTGTGTGTGTGTACACGCGTGTATACATATATATTTTCATCGGGGGGTTTAGGGCTTGTCGTGGGCTATTTCAAAAATGAGGTTGGAAGATTTTCCAACCAGATTTGTGGTGACAAAACCAGGTATATTAAGGCAAAACAAGATCTTTTCCTCTCCCCACCAAGTCTTTTGTGTGCCTAAAAGTAACCAGACCTCAAGACCTCAACATAAAAATTAAAAACTGATAGCTAAAAAACACAAAGTGTTAACAAATCCTTGGTTTACAGAAACGTGCAGTGTCAACATTTATTCTAAGTGGAAAATGTCAGCAGTACATGAGGTGTGGGATCTCCTTACCTGCAAGCACAGAGTGAGATCAACCACCATATAACAGGGATGATAAACAATTCAGAGGCTCAGACCCTAAATTTGTGGATTCACAGATGTCACATTAGCCCACATTAATGCAATAAATGTCATGTCTCTTTGCTTGTCCCGCTTGAATATTTTTATCCTTATTAGGGAAAAGACTTATTTGTCTGTAGGACCACCATGATCACACTGTGTTCAGGAAATGTGTGACATGACTGCCAAGCCTCAGTGAAGTCTGATGAAAGTGCATGGATCCAAGGGTGTGAGCTTCATAGTGTACTCTGGTTTTGTCAGTCAATCAGGCCTTGAACATTTTGAACAAAAGCAAGAAAAACTAGAGAAAGAACACCAAGCTGCTATGGTGAAGAACTATCGATTCTCAGAAATATCAAATGCTTTTCTGAGAATGTATGAATACACAGTGACCTCAGGTTGGACTGATGGTGACTCCAAATGTTAGTGGGGAACATGTAAACAGACCAGCAGTAAAATCATGCGGGATCCTCAGACCACACTTTGCTTCAGCATTTTTCCTGTATTGAGCTATCAGATTAATTTAAGGGCTATGACAGCCGTTGAATTAATTTCGCCGTGGTCACAAAGTGAATCAGGCTCATCTTACTCAGACAGAAACATGCCGATACTGTACCATGTGATTGTATAAAAACATAAAACCCATAGTTTATCATAAAACAAATACAGCATTAAATGAGCACTTGACCTTTTAAAACACTGTTAAATGGTTGGAATGATCAAACTCATTTATGTTAGCTGTGGTTTAAGTTAACAAGTTAACAAGCTACTCCATCAATATATTAACCTTAGTTTCTCAAATTAATCAAAAATAGGTTTGAACAACTGTAGTTAAATAAAATTTCATTTTTTCTATGTAGAGGTCCAGTAGCAGCTGTCACTCTCTTCATCGTTTCTGTCTCCTTTAACCACACTCTAACTACTCTTTGAAAAGTTTACATTCTCACTTAAAGTCCAGAAATAATTTGGACAAATAAAGATGTCCAAACGCATTGTCGAGAACAACGGACTGCTTAACCAAAGCAAGAGCAAAACCATCAACTGAGCATTCACAACCCATCCTTAAGTGCAAAAACATGTCATTTTAACTGTTATTCAAAAAGCAAAATATTTCCTGATTGAATTGAATGTGACCTGTGAACAACATGTTATATGCAGTGGGAAAACGATGAATTAAAATGTCTCATGGTTTAAGTAAGAATATTTGTTAGCAAAATCTTTATGTATTAATGTAATATAGCCACTGTGGATTTATTTATGTAATGCAGTTTATACTTCTTTGCATTCTGTCAGTCTCTGCAGTGGTCAGAAAAAGAATGATTGAAAAAAATGTGCTGCTTCTTTGAATCATCCATTGCAAACCCTGAAAAATGTTCCAGTAAGCAATACTGCAGATCTTATGCTTTATTTATTTATTTAATTGTGAAAATACAAATATGGTGTGCAGTGTGTCACTTCTAGCATACTAGATGTGTTTTGAGAGACTTCATTTGTATTACCTCACAAAACATGAGCTTAGAAGTAGAATAGCTTAATATGAAAGTTGTATAGCCGTCGTTTTAATACTTTACCACTTAAATGAATGTTTGTTGTGTTCAACTTTATAAAAACTGACCAAAAAAAAAACATCCTAATTATCATTATTATTATCATCATTATTATTGCCCTTTTTGTTACTACTAAAAATAACAGCAAGAACCAGCAGCCGGGGATTCATAGCTGCTGGCTTACTGTCAGTCTTACCCTCTTCACTTAGGCATCCATATAAAGCTCTGGCCTCCCACTTGACTGGCTGATGATGAGTGACAGTATCCCTGATTCCCAGACTCTAGAGCCGGCCAACAAGAGGAGATGAGGGTGGGCTAAGATGCCAGCAAGCTGGATCATGGCATCAGTTCTGGATGATTTGGTACAGGCTGGACTGGACGGCCACAAACAAATCACTGCTTCTTGACGATGGACTGTTCACTTCCCTTATTTTACTGTTAACAGACAAGAAAAGGTTGATGCAACTCTAGAGGGGGACTTGGTGATATTTAACCCCTGCAGTTTTTGTCTGCAACACTGGTTGACAGTGGCAATAATATCAGTAGGAACAGTGACGATAAGTAATGAGATGGCATGTATCACCAAGGAGAGTTATTTATGTACGTAAAGCACTAACCCATGGTCTGTCAGTTTGAATAATGGTGGTCTCTGTGTCTCTCTGGGATGTAGCCTGACTCATAAATCTTCAGGGACTAGCCCTATAGCCCAGACAGAGCAGCATGGGTCCCTTTACTCCTTTGAATATAAAGGTAAGAAACTTAAGTCAGCCCTTCTCCAACTCATTCCTTTGCACGAATATTCAGACTATCCCCCATTTCTTACAAATGCTCTGGCCACACAAGGAATCAAACTGAGCTTTTCAATTGTAGATATATGACAATCCAAGTTTATGCAACCATCTGTTCTAATTGTAATTCAGAGGACGAAAAGGCATGTGTGTCTTTCCTGGTCCAAGTATGCCTACCAAGAAGTCAGGTAGACTTACAGGCTCTACTCCTTTAAGGATTTGATCACAAAACAACAATGTATCAAAAGAAAATAAGAACCATAACAGTGTTGACGCACAAGGGCAAAGCAGCAATGCTCTCAGTCAAGGAAATTAATAGTTTTGGTTTTCTAATCCCACTTGCTGAGACCTCTTGAAGGAAAAATAGCCCAATTTGGGATGCAAGGAAACCGGACCAGTCTCAATCTTGGACTGAATCATTGCCTCCACAACAAAACAAATTTGCATCAATGATTATTTTCCAAGGGGGAAGAAAAATCTTGCAGAAACTTTCCAAAGGAAATTATTGACAAACAGTCACCACAAAGGTAACCTTACCCTTCTGACGAGCATGCACTGTTCAGCATGTGATATGTATTACTTTTCCAGATCTTTGCACGTGTTGCACTGCTGTACATTACTCTGGGCTTTATGAGAACAGGCAGCGGCAACTGAGATTACTGAGCTGGACTATAGTGTCATGATCGCCAAAGAGAAGGTAAACTTCTCTGGACTTTGCAGAATTTGATAGCTTAAAGAAGAAACTGATCTGCTCTCTCTGTTCACTGTTCTGTGGTTGATTCTCCTTTGGATGTGCTGATACATAGCTACAATATGCAGACTGGTGTCATTCAAGCGATTCTACCTAAAGCCTGTGTTATGATATAAAGATGGCCTTGAAGTGGAGGAGAGAAAACTAAATAAACAGTCAACCTTTTTTTTTCTTTTTGCATGTTTCTTTTCCTTTCTCATTCAAACTCCAGAGTGCCATAAACAATTTGTACATAAACAAACAATTGTTCCTCCCAGATGTACATGGGGCTCAGTATTAAAGGTAGAAAATTAAAGACTATGGTGTAGTTCAAGAGAAAGAAAATAGCTCCAGCGTGAAACTGCTTACAACAAGGTTTCTGAATTATCTTGAGTAACGAGGTCCTGATTTCTGGAAAGAGGTATTCCTGTTGAGTTTTTCAAATGTAAGCGTGGATTTTTTTACACTAACCACCATAACGCACCATAAGAAAAGTGCCATCTAGTTTCATTCTACAGCTGATACCATCAGAACTCCACAACTCACATCAAGAGTTTAGATCAATAAATGAGACTAATATTTAAATGAAATTCTAAGAAATCTCTCCCCCCTCATCTTTCCCATGCTGGAATGGCACATTGTCAAACTATTTTTTTTTTTCGCATAATCTATCAGAACCGTGGAGAGGGTCTCGATCTAAGCAGTGATTTTTTTTCCTGCAGCATCCCGAACTGAAATGGTTGGGAGCCATTGGTTTAATCTCTGCACCTCTTCACCTCTTTTCCTGGTGGTTGGTGAAAGACCCACATGATCAAATGTTAGACTGACTTTAGTGTCATTGTGTCAAGAATATTATGCCACAGTCAGCCAAACATTTAGCTAAGTGGTATAAGGAGATAACATGGGTGTACTAGGTTGTAATTAGCACACACTGGGCATAAAGGAGAATGAACACCAGCAATTTTTTTGTTTTAAAATCATTTCTTATTGTTGAGAAACACTGCAGTGCAGACAGAAGTCAAGCTCATCTAATAGTCTGGGCTATGAAAACCCAGATGAGCTCACTTTCATTTCCTGTAATGATTGTGGATTCAGCACAAGCTGGCTAAGTTAAACGGGGTGGCTGTAATGTCTCTTTGTAAATGCATCAGAAAATAGATAGTCAAGTAAAAGTAAAAGTAGCTCGAAATTGTACAGTACTAACACTAAATGTGTTCGGTCACTTTTCACCACTAAATGATCAGATATATTCACCACTTAGCTATGTCTGTCAGTTGTCTTTTGTCTTTTTTTGGGGGGAAGTGGTGAGAGAGACTCAAAATAGTAAAGTTGCAGCTTAACAATGAGCTCACTATAACCCTCTGTAAGGCCAAGGCAAGCTGCAGGTTCAACCCCCCTCACATTGTCATAGTACTGTTACATTGTAAATTTGCATTGTTGCTATAAAAATATTGATTTTAGTCCTTTAAAAGGTTACATAAACTGTGGAAACATTCTTTATCAGGAACAACAATGTGAAATATGTTTTCTCCATATCTCTCCGCCTCCATGGTGTATGTAATTATTCCCTCTGTATGCAGCTTTGATGCATAAATAATGAATAATTAAAGATGGACAAAGTGGATGACTGCCAATATTGCCTGTAATGCATTTTGTTTTTTGCACAGTGGAATACAGTCTGCAATGTTCAATGTGCTACAATTAGCTACAATGAGACTGGATGGGGAGATCCTCCATACAGCACCTACATCATGTGTTTTCATGTGAAAAATCCCATTTTGACCTAAGAGGAATATGTGGTGGAATTAGACTCTGGTTTGGCTCTCTCTGAAACCAAAGAAAAACCTGCAAACTTCAGCCAACACTAATACTGAGGGAAGGTCACGGGGGCAACCGCAATTTAGCTGATCAACTCTGTCATTTAATATGGGAAATGTAATGATTTATAAGTGAGAATTTACACCTTCTGTATATTAGATTGAAGAAACATGGTGTTGGATGAAAGCCTGTAACTTTAAAGTGATCGCTCAAAACCAGATTTAATAAGTATCATTAGTGGCTCTATGAATATCTTGATGTTTTAGTGTTCCTGAAATAGAGAAATGCATAATTAAGAGTTTTTTCTGTCCACAGTCCAGATGAACAAAGTGTCCGTTAAAATGCTGCCATAGGTAATGGATTTGTAGCCTAAGCTTTTTATACTCTGGCATGGATTCTAACTATTCATTTGGTTGAGGACCCAACTCATAAACTGAGTTCTTTTATTTTGTTTTTCTGTTTTTCTATTCGTCTGTTGGCTATACCTCACAGTCCAAGCTTTCCCTCTGCGTGTTTCTGTTCCTCACTTTATGTGTCTCCAGAAGCAAAGAATCCTCAATATTCAGAACTCTCCCCCCAATTAGCATTTATTAAAAATCCCTACCTGGAAGTATTGGCAGATACTGACTCCAAGATTTACATGGGAAGAACTGTATGAATAAGAAATTCTGTTTGGTTTACACAAAACTACGTAAATGTCTGAGAAATGTTACAGTAGCTGCCAGCGAACTGGAGAAGCACTTTGTCGCTGTGCCGTAGCCCATGTTGTACGAAGTCCAAACGCTGTGGAATGAGGAGTCTACTGCTGTCTGGGAGATAGAGACTGAGTGGAACCCATCACTATTACCTTGGCTGTTTGTGGTTGTCGGCCTGCCATATCCCTCTCCCCACAAGCAGATGGTAGCATCACTAGCCTGCCAAGTTTACGCTGACGAGAATGTGTGTGTGTGACATGAGTATCCATTGGTGTATATGTGTGTTCGTGACCACACATAAAATTGTACGTGGCAATAACACGGCAGAGTTCATTCCCATCCATCGAGAGAGGCTACTTGAAAATTCCCCCTATCTTCCACAACAGAGGGTGTACTGTATGTTTTTGTGTCTATTACAAATCTTGTCACAGGGGAAGAGAATGATGCATACTGACTGGATATATGGGAGAGAGGATGTAATATGGTAACCTTGCTATGCTGCAAAATGAGACGGCAAGTCAACCGTGGGGAAAGCAATACAGTCGAAGTGAGTCAGCAGACCTTACAGCATGTCATTCGTCCTACGTCCTGCAGAAGCAGGCTCAAATCTCTCACTGATGTCTTAATTTCCACAAACCAAACAATGCCAGACTCAGTCAGTGTGGAATCCTTGTGCTTTTGAAACCCCTCCATGTTTGCCAGTTATCATAGTTGGGGAAATTCTCAGTGACCAAACACCCCAGAGACAGCAGAGGAGACAAATGACTACCATGAGGATAGAAGAACCAAACATCTGAGAAATTAGACCATGCATGGCCACAACTCTTATGAGCACATATGGATGTAATTAGTATTGATACCGTTGGAGATTGCTAAAAAAGGAAAACATGCTGTTGGGAGTTAGAGCAAAAGAGTTTGGATTTAAGCTAAGGACCTCAGCCTAGGGCCTCCTACTGTAACAGGTAGAGGAATCCTGAGTCAGTATTCCTCTACGTGGACTCAATTTTTTAAGTACTCATAGTGCAGCAGAAGGACCCCAGTCAATGTAAAATTACTATGTAATAGTTAAGCAACAAGTCATGACAGGCTGTGATATACAGTAATTAAATCACAGCTATGGGGCGTTGTTCAGTGTGACACAAAGCAATAACCTAGAAACTAAGTATGGCGATATTATCAATTATAGACTTGCTCAAATACATAAATTCCAAAACAGTTTTTGTTATCATTATTATCATATCGATTAAAAAAGAGCTGATCTTATCTGTATTCTGCCTGATTGGAATGGAAGTCAGTTACTATGGACCGTACTAGTTAAGAAACCTAACTTAGTCTGCTGTTGCCCTGTTAACTTAACTGAGACAAGCCTATCAGTTCAGTCTTATGACCACAGTCAACCTAACCTCATAACATTTGTTATCAATCAGTCAGTCAATTTAATTAGTCACATGTAATCAGGTAGGATAGCTTATGTTCAGTTCAGCCACAGGGATAAAATATGGTGGAAGGACTTGGCACTGTCCTCGGTGCTGAACTTGATGACAGCCGAGACCCTCAAAGCCAAGAGGCAACTGAAGACTCTTTTTGCTCACTCTTTAAAGGACTTTCACATGGATACAAACATATATCTTCAGACAAAAAAAATGACACTGACGGCACATGGACAGACAAGAAGAGCAGAGCAGCGCAACACAGCAGCAGCACCATGCAGTTATGAGTTACTCAGACCACCAAGTGGAAATATGAAAAACACCCACAAATCTATTATACTGTAGTTTATTCCTATGCATTCTGCTCAGAGCAATCTCAGTCAGTGTGTCTTCCTCCCCTCTCACACATGGAGGCAGGAGTGAGGGTGAGTTGCTATGGTTATCAGGGCACTCTGTGTTTCTATCCCTCTGAGACTTTGACTATTCCCAGTAAAGTTTTTAGATTATATTCCTTTGCAAAATCATGAGAGTTATTGTACCCCAGTGTTGAAACTGAGTACCATAACATCATTTTACATTTCTGGTTAACATTATACACGGTTGCCAACATGTTCTCATCTCTCAAACCTTACATTAATGCCTCATTAACTGGGGTCATTAATAATGCGACGCTAGAACTGCTACTACCAATTTGAAAATCAAATCACTTTCACGCAGTGGTGTTTATCTCTTATGTATCAGACAGCACCTTTGATTTATAGCTTGATTTAGCTGCTAAGGTGTCACGAGACAAATGCCTTTGCAGTCTTAGCATTGTGTGAAAGCACCTTTGATATAATCTATTAGAAGGTTTTGATAAATTAAAAAAGTTCAGCTAAGAAATCTTTCCCTCTCTTCTATTTCTGACTTTCTAGTGTAATAACTCTAATTTGTCTGTTTAATGGAAAAAATAATCCACTCTCTTTGAACAGCAAGGCTTTTCTTTCATTTACATTTCATACAATGCCTGTAGATGTAGCTACTTGCCAAGAGTCCAAGAGTCCAATCTTCCAATGTCCTTTTCATCCCTGTCCTCCTGACTCCACATTTCTGCAACAAATAAATTCACTGGAATGGAGGAAAACTGTGTTTGAAACAGTTTTCTTGGGAAAGTACAAGTACCTCAAAATGGTACCTAAGTACAGTAATGAGTGAATACACTTAGATATGTTCCACCATTGACAGCATAGTATGCGGGTAATCAAAACAGAGAGGAAAGTGTTCACACAGCATCGGTGCTGCAATGTAGAGGAATGTGTTCCATTGTTTCCAGTTGGAGTGAGGTTTGGGACAATGCCATGGAACTCCTTTGACTCCAGCACTGTAGTAATGTTTTGTTTACCATTCCTGGAAGGTATCATGCCAATGTACACACAGAGATGTCTCACAATGCCTATGGAATAAAAGAACATGTTACAGCTTGTATATATTCATAAAACCATGTAAAGCTTTGTCTGTACAACCCCAAACTTCCCCTACTTCCACACACTCCCAGTCTCTGTTGTATGCCTCTCAGGGTATAAAATATCCCTCTGTGGTTGACATTAACATTCACCCAGGAAGCTCAATCAGTAGCCAATGCTGGTTTTCCCTCCTTTTTGTAATTAGGCCCCAGGCTTTGTGTGGGGTACGCCTATGCTTTCTGGCTGAGAAGACACTCTGAGAGGGGATTTGCGGTTTGGGAAGCCTGTGCTGGAAAGAACAACTGTCTGTTGGAGCCAGCAACTTGCCCCTGTCTGATTTGACACATGCCCTACACTGTGACAGAGTTTGCAGACAGGATGCAGCCTCGACATGTGCACGGCCGAGGCTCCTGCCAGAGAGCCTGGAGCTGAGAAGCCGGAGCAACAACCAGAAAGGCCTGTGGAGGCCACAGAATATCCTCTGGAAGAAGATTGCAGCAGTCTGGAGCCTCCTGGTCAAGAGGCTTAGGAGTACATGCATCGCCTAAAGCCAATAGTTTTAATTCCACGGGCAAAAGCTCTTCATATTGTTGAAATTACCACATAGTCTCACACACACTCTCACTCATATGCACACACAAACTCAAGCTGACACAAAGGCATGCCTGCACATTGTCTGCACATTCATAATCACACTTTCATAACCACACATTCTCTCCCTCTCCCAAACACACACACATGCACGCACACACATGCATTCTCTCTCTCTCTCTCTCTCTCTCTCTCTCTCTCTCTCTCCCTCTCCCTCTCTCTCACTCACACACACACACACACACACACACACTTTTCTCAGGGATGTTCTCTTGCCTTGAGAGGAAATTATTTCCCAGCATTGAAGCCCTAGGAGAAAAAATAAGTTTGCTCTCATGCTGGTGCAATTGTGTAGGGGAAAAAATAAGACTAGATCAACAGGGAGGTATTGTGCAATGACAGAGAGAGAAAAAAAAACTCTGACCTTGCTGCTTCATATGCAATGCTTGCATATTGTTATTAATTCTCCCCTTTCCACATGAAAATCCCACCATCATCAGTATGTAGTGAAGCATTTTAGATGCTCGGATTGCGCTGTGTAGGATGGACAAATGAGATGTGGTCACCTTTCAGAACTGTGTCCAAGGAGAAAAAAAAAACTTTGATAGATGAGCGCTTGTCACACCTAAATTTCCACAAAATGAATTTCATCATGAAAAAAGATTTCATTTGACATGACAAGCAAATCTTTACAAATGCAGCACAATCATTGAATGTACATTTATTATAATGTATGTGTGTTAATATTCAGAGCTAATTGAAATAGATCAAAAGCTTGGGAGCTCTCAAGGGTTGCAGAATTTTGTGAACGAGTTCTGGATAGCCTGTTATGTCTCCTCCACATGTCAGGTGTTATTTGACTGATCCATCCTCACTGGTCGAACTCTGCTTCCCGTGCATTTCCATTCCCAGAAAAAGGGAGTGGGTCGAGCTGTTCCTTCTCAGAGCCAAAACACTATTTCATCACCAGGCCCGGTTGTGTGACTGGACAGGGCAGGATTTAGCACTGCATGCCTCATCCATCTTTAGGTCTCCCAGCCTCTCCCCCTAAAATGGACAGAGATGGATGAGCTAGCTGGAGCCCTGTTCTCCCTTTATACTCATTCCCTCACCTTGGGAGACTTCTCGCCCCTGCTCTAGTCCTGAACATCATGGAGCAGTTTGCGCCTCTTGCAGTACTCCACTTTCATACCCTATTCATACCTTACCCTATTCCTTCCATCTCTGCAGCCAGTTCTTCTGGCTTTTCCACTAGCTAGCACCAAAGACTGTATAAAACATGAACACATTCTCCGCAAGATCACCCATAGGTTTCTGAAGAACCATTGCAATGCTCAGTGTGGTGGCATTGGCTGACTCCACCTACCCCACAGCTAATTTCTCAGACAGCCTGTTGACACACTTAACTGGACAGCAAGCTGTATTATTCACCTATAACAACAAAAGATATCAAGCTGTGCTAGGGTGAATGAGATGGTGCACACTTCCTGTCTGCTACGTTGGTGTGGTCCCTTCTCCATTTTGTCCACTGGGCATTTTTAACACTGTATACAGTGAAAAAGTTTGTGTCTTCTTTTGCCGCTCGTTTGTATCTGCTAGCTATGCTTGCTAAAGATCTCCAAATCTACAAGAGAGTGTTGCTCAGACAGGGTAGTCCTAGGCAAAGTTCATTTTCCCCTAATTTGTCAGTCTGTGTCAGAATGTTTGAAAAGTATATGGCTTGTGAAAATGGCTCCAATCTTTACTCTGCTGGCTATGGGGCAAAGGAACTGGCAATAATGTGTGCTTGGAGTCACTTCTCCTGTTAGAGTGACTCAGCACCTGCCACTCGTCTCCTAAAGGCATGGGCAGCGGCAAAACACATGTAACACAGGTGCAGTAAATAACTCTTTGATGAGCTGTCTTATTTCTTAACCATTAGGCCTAAAAAGCCTTTTTGGCATATGCACCAGGCAAGCAATTCTTATTGGACCGAGCAGGGACCACTTTAATACACTTTAATATCACTTTGAAAAAACAAAACAAAAAAAATACTGTCATGAAAGGGAAAATTAACTGTAGAGACCACATGTTTGTGGCACCTTCGTCTGTTGAACACTAAGAATCTGCCATGCGAGTGGCTAGTGCTAACATGCTGATGTTTACCAGGTGTGACAGTGTTAGCTGAGCTTGCTAAATATACTGATAGGCACAACAGCGTTTTGAGCTAAATGCTAACATGCTTATTTTAAGCAAGCATGTTCACTATGTTTTATGTGTTGCTAATTACCACTAAACACAAAGTACAGATGAGTGTGGTGGGAATGTTTTGCAGTTAACTGGATGCTACATAAACCAAAGTATTGGACAAAAACTTAATGCTGCAATGTGGTTTAATGACCAATCATTGCCAGTCAGTAGAGCCACGCTAGCATGCTACCAAGGCTAAAAACAGTTTTACACACAACTAGCTTTACTCTCATTGTAGTCACCATTCTTACTTCACAGTTATGTGGTTTAGCACTTTAACAAGCATCAGTTCTTCTCATAGAAGCCAAGATGAAAACTTCTTTCCTCTTGCCCCAGCACGTCAGTCACTTGTCTACCTGCAACAAGAGTATTTTGAACATGGACTGTATCCTCTTATTTTGTTGTAAAAAGGTAGATGCTGCCAAGATGACAAACCTTAATACGAGTTTGTGTAGTACTAAAGTACATTCCTAGTAATGTGAAACCTCTTCACTTACAATGGCAATAAAGTCTTTTCTTTCTGAAAGAAATGTTTTAGTTTGTCCCTCAGTCAAACACTTGGCCAGTTGTAAATCACTGTTATCCCCTCTACTTTTGATAAACAGGCTGATCAGCGAAAACTCTATACAGGTGTAAGCTTATCATCCTAGAGCTTATCCTGTTGTACTGTAGCGCAGCTGAGGACAAGCAACCCCTCTCCAGGAGATAATCTCCCGGGGAATCTGGGATTATGAGCAGCACTAATAGAGAATCCCCTACACACACTAAACTGAGCCAACAGCTTACTGGTGTTAGAAGGCTCTCTCCTCACCTTCCTCTGTCTTTTGGTCGTGGCTCTACTGTCCAGATACGGAGCAACAAGATGTTCATAAGCTCTAAACAACTGGGGCAAAGGCTGAAAAGGCTGTCAAGAGCTAGAAGTGTATGTAAACAGTGAGGTGAGACGTGATAGTTTATTCAGACCGCACAGCAGGGCCAACACACTATTTTACTTGACTCTACAAGGGCATGTTTGGATAGCACAGCTGAACGCTAGGAAAAGATTTATCAGAATTCATGACTGATAAATGGTGCGTAACCCAATTTTTTTTTCTTCCTCAGCAGTTGCAGACAGGCAAGAAAAAAGATTACATACAGGTTAAATTTAGATGTTTCGTGCATGACAGTGACATCTTATGTCCAGGTGCACAGTGTCATCCACTGCTGTGTGCAGCCAGTATTTCTACTCAGTCATGAGTTCTTCATCCAGACTAAAGATGGCAGTATCGCCTCAGTATATTTGGCACTGGATACCACTATCTCTTATCAAAGACCCATCAAACTGATTGATAACCTTTATTCCCCTTTTACAAGTTCATAAACCTTTTAAAGTACAGCAATATTACATGGGAGGTACAACAAAAAAGAATCACTCTGGTTCAAGTCAAACAGTTTCACCCTGTAACTCTTCAAAAAGAGCTTCATTTAGCCTCAGCCCTTTTCCTGTAAAAATAACTCAAGTCAGTTTATGCTCAAACGTCCCCTGGCTTTCATTGGTTCCGCCAGATTGGTGAGGCAAATCAAATGCAGACACATTCATCCGCTGACCAAGGCCAGAGAGTATTAAAAACTTGAGAAAATGGCTTTCCACACTCAGGACTTTGAGCTGGTGACCTCTCTCAATTTAAAAGGCATCCAAAAAAGACCATAAACTCAACACTCAAGTTTTCCATCAGCCGAAGAGTGAAATTATGAGACAATTGCCATGACTTAATAAACAAAAGAAATGGAAGTAACAGCTGACCCTGCACGGGTGAGTGACAACTTAAGATGATCATGTGGATCAATTTAGATTCAACAACTACAGAACCCGGTGAACTGAGTGTGCTGTTCTAACAGCAGAAAAAACCAGCCTCTCACAGCACTAAGATGTCTTTCTTCCCTGCCTGTCATGAAAGTTCCCAGATTCATGAATACATTTTTTTCCCTTTCCAGCTTGTGGCGTGTTAATTACTGGCAGTGATTTCTGAGGCTCTCTAAACTGAAATGACAGAGGTGTTCTTCAGTGCGCTGAAGTTGGTTGAGTTGCTGTCCGGGGTAATTGAAAGGCAGGATTTCCCGGCTGGAATCACTGGGAAAGAGGAGGCTCTTTTATGTCCTTGTTGTTACCACTGCTGCCTTCATAATGACAAAAGTCTTTCATCCTTCTCAGTGATAACTGTAGCAAGTTCAAATGTGTCAGTGTTGGTTACAATAGGACTATTTAGGTACATGACAACCCCCCGCCCGCCCCACAACTTTGCATCTTACATTGCTACAAATACCCATAATTTATTTTCAACTTGGATATCAGTCCTACTTTTATTCAGAAATTCTGAGAAACAAAAAAGAAGAAAAACGTTTTATTCGATAAAGATGTTTCATTTACAGACATAAACGATTAAGGACCTCAGTGCAGACAGGTGGAATCTCCATGTTGTCTTTATAAATAGCATTTACTGTACAGCTTGTTATCTTTCATGGTCACAGAGCTATAGCCTTAAAGTAAATGTACTAATTAATGATATTAGTTTAAGTTCTAAAAGACAAAAAGGGATGGTGAGGGACAGTATTATCACAGCTGGCTTACTTCTATGTAGCAGCTGGAGAATATGGCTGTTGTAGGCTCCAGACAGGTGCAGGAAACCTTTGCATTTGGGGGAAATAAAGGTCTTCCATTGTCCATTTCAAGTTCGATCAATTACAGAACCAAACTTGAAGACATAAAGAAAAAAAAAAAGAATTAAAGATTTGGTTCTGATCACATTGCTAGGCTATTGGAGCTGCCATGTTGCTCTAAGTGGCTGTGGGTGAACAGAAGAGTGAAGTTGCGGACAAGGGCATCTAGGACATGGTGATCTGCATGGACTCCAGCATCTCCTCCACCGCCTTCATGGAGCATTTGTTCTCCTTGGTTCCACGACCAGCCAACTGCATGTCAGAGGTGACAGGAAGAGAGACACCGAGTGGACAGACAAAGTAAGAAAGAGGAGTGGGGAGGAGGGGGAAAAAGACCATCAGCTTGTTAGGAGTTTCAGCCAACTAAAGCCATGGAGACACAAACACTTGAACACAGCAAAAGTACCACAGTCTGCAAAACTAAAACCAAAAATAATCAGAGACAACAGTGGTCATCAGAGAGAATTGGCAAATAGGTCATGCTGTGTAAAACAATACCTCTAATTAGAGGGTTTTTCCTCAACTGTTGCATAAGTGCCATTTTAGTTCTCTGTGTGAGTGAGAGCTCTAAGGCAGAATGCCCACATTTACAGATTAGTCCACTTCCATAGCCTCTAGTACAGGAGTACATAACACTCCACTCTAATTTCTGCAATGTGTCCAAAGGGTTTCACAGGAAGTGCCGCAAATTTTAATCCACAAGCACGTACAGGATTACTCATGTGTGAACATCCAGACACACTTTTTCTAGTCAATTAACATACAAGGTATCCCCTTAAAAATACCAAAGAGAAAGACAACTTCCTTAACCTTGGGCAGTCGACCAGGGATATAGTAAAGGGTAGATTAATTAACCTCACTTCACCCCCATTCATAGATATAGACATAAATCTCTTTGTAACCTTTCAAAAAGAATTTAAAAGTGGACTTTACAGGAAATGTATGAAATTGGTGTGATTTAAATAACATGAGTTCAGTTAGATATAGATTTTTGTGCATTTTTTCCTCACGGTTGCCATATGTTAAAAGAAAAAATAAAGCTACATTAAAAATACAGTTCATTGTAAATGTATAAGACCAATTGCTCTGTAAGGCTATAATTAGGCACAATGGTGTGTTGTAAGCATGCTCACAATGACAATGCTAACATTTGTTGATTGTCATCAAACATGAAGAACAGCTGAGGCTGATCGGAATGTAATACGTTTTGCCTTGATTGTTCACAAAGGCAATGGACAAATAACAACTAGAATCTGATGATGGCACTAGATGAAATGTCAAGGTATCACCAAAGTCGTTACACCATGTAACATAGGACAGTGAGTTGTTGGCTGTGCCGGGAGGGGGGGGGGGGCATCCGATCGGCGCTCTGGGCAGGCGACGTGCGGAGCGGCCAACTGATCCAAACACCTTTGCCCGATGGCATGCCGCGAGATCTTTCTAACGTTAGAGATGTGCCACAGCTCAAAAAAGGTTGGGAAACACTGACATAGGACATGTAATTTTGAAACCTCTGTAGGTAAAATCCCTAGGACAATTTGCAGCATCTCAATCATCATATAACAGTCTATGTGTAGAAACATTACAAGTCTGCAACAACTTCAATCCAGCTAAAACGGAAATGACTAGCAGGAGGCAACAGCACTGTGGCAATAAAGTCTTTCTGATTCTGATTCTGATTCTGGAGTTCTTTCAACTGAATCAGTGTGAAAACACAAATACAGTCAGGGGATACTGTTTCAGTGTTGCCTCTGGACAGGACAGCACTTTCTGCATATCCTCCAAGGTGAGAGATGTACCACTTGAGAGTGTGTGCACTCTTGACCAGAAAGAAACACATAAGGCAATGCTTTTAACACTGTGAAGCATTTATTCATTCAACCTTTGGCCTTGCTTAGACTTTTTCAAACAGGAATTAAGTGTTTTTTAAATCTAGCCTATAATGTATTTCCATGGCAAAAGTTTTTTCCCTTCCTCTTTTGCCAAACTCTAACTTAGAGATGGGAGTTGGCGAAGGTGTGCAATTAGCAATGTAATTTCCAAGTGTGACTCATTCTTCTAGATTTAGGGTGTGTGTGTGTGTTGGGGTAGCTTTAATGATGAGTGCATTTCATTGCCTTGCTGCCTAATGCACCATTACCCCGGGCCCGGTAGTCAATTATCTCCTCAGCCTGAGGTGAGACCACCACATTAACTCCTGCCCTGTTCTAAAACAGTAGGAGCAAACCAGACAGCTCCACGTCTATTTAGAGGATCCGATAATAGAGTCATGACGCAGTGGGAGCCTGTGGTCCGTGACAGAGGAGCTAATCGGAGAATCTGTTTAGAGAGTCCGGGCAGGAGGGCAGACCACGGAGTGCTGCTTTGAAGCCCCCTGCACATACTAGCAACACATCTCCAGGTCTTTTATGTATCAAACAACCCCACCAATGTAATTGTCAAACCTCCCCCCACCCCCCCACAAATGCACCCTATTTCATGTGACCTCTTGCTGACATCTGCTTCCACTTGCACTCACCTGCCCACCTTATTCTCTTACTGAGGTATGACAATCACCAGGTCCTGGCCTAATAAAAGTGGACGACTGACACGAGCAACGCTTTAAAGAGGCCATCAATCAGCAAGCACAAACGCACAGCAGTCTGCAGCTGTCTTACAGGGGCCCACGCCACCGCTCCCTATTAAAAGATCGCAGAAGTGATTTAACTGGAGGTGGGGAGTAAAAGAATAAAACTAGGCAAACTTGCGCCTTATTATTTCACTAGTCACTCACAGTAACTACACACAAACATCTACAAGAGCTCAAGAGTTGAAATCCCAGTACAACCTCAGCATTACCAGGCAACTTCAACAAATACAAGAAGTTGTAAGACTAGTGAGGAATCAGAGGGGTGGAATGAAGCCCACATCATGTTCCCTGAAGGATGAATGTGTGACCAACTGAGGTGTCTTATCTTCACCAGGAGGTCAAAACCACATATAGTCAATACTTGAAACACTTGTCCACTGGCCTGAGCTGAAGTCTGTCAGTCCGTCATCATGACAACTCAACTGAAATTGTTTTCCTCTTGGCCACAATAGAAATAGTTATTTCCGCTTCATTGGAAGAGATTTATATTTTTCTTGCTCTTGTTAATCCATTTAGAGGTGTGAAAAATATGTTCCACAAAATCTCAAAAAATAGCTAACTGAAGCAAATTTTTCTATAAAATCACTGCAAAATGAAAACTATGCTCATTAAGTACAAAAAAAACTACTCAAGTGCACACAGTCATATGTCAGGCAGGTCTGATTCATTGCAGCCAAAATCACCAAACACAGATGTGCGCTCCCTGTCGAAACCTCTCCCACACCTTCTTGGCAATAAAGAAAATATTTAAGCAAGCAAAACATGTGCTACACTACTGGTTATGCTACTGTGTAATCCATGTAACAAGTTTCAGATGAAGTCCTAAGGTAGTGGTTCTAATAGGTCTGTTTCAAAGCTTGTCTGATGTAGTTACATACAGCCTGGCAAATATCAATAATGGATTCCTCACCAGTTTTAAATATAAACATAAAAATCAGCGTAATATACTGACAGAAAAGAGAGTTAATTTACGGACTGTAACAGGATTTGAGGGGAATTAAAGGGCTGTTATCATGCCATCAGCCCTTTTACCTTGCCCCTCTCCTCAACGTCAGCTATTCTGTCAAAGTTTGATGCCTTGAATGCTTCACTTCTTTTCTTCCCATATGTTTTTTTTTTTTTTTTACACTTTGGCGCTCTCCTTTTTTTACCCTTCTGATTTATGACTATAAGCTAGCAGTTTGAGATATTCATCTTGTCCCCTGATGGGATCAAAGACTCTCTAAGACAGTGAGGTGAGGTCAGCGAGTATACTGATCAAAGTGGACTCAACATCAGTCGAGACATCTGATTGAATAATTTTGTTGACCAAGCCACCTCTACATTTTTCTATTTATTAAGGAGATTTATGTCTTCATACATATTAAGTGTTAAACTACACAAAGCATACTGCACCTCCTCTTCTCTAGGACAGTTCATTCCACTCAAACTCAAACCTAAAGGAACAATTCAAAGTTTAGAGGTCCTACATGACACTTCTACAAGAGCTCCAAAAGAGCAGAGCCATTCACCGCTGAATTAGTCACAAGCACATTTTTTCCAACAGAAGCCTCATAATTTTCTTAGCGCTCAACATGTGAAATGTGTCTATGAGTGTGGTGAGACAAGGTCTTTAGAGGCTCAGTGGGGAGCCTGTCTCTCAACAGGACCCACACATGCTGAGGAAGGAACGGCTTATTACACGTTTAACTGCTGATGCCCAAATAGGCAACACATATGGCCCGCATGGCAAATAAGATAAATAAATATTAAATATGCTTTTATATGTGGGTTGCCGTGACACCATTTTAGTGATAGCATCTAAACAACTCCTCCCTTTTTCACCTCCTTGCTTTATATTACGAGCACACATGGAAATGGTCATATCGCAGAGTCACAACATATACCTTAGCTCTGCTAACACCTCCTCAAATGGGTTTAATTTCACATTTAATTTCAAAGATGCTTGTCAAAGAAAAGTTATGAAAAGTTAAAACATGTTATTATGTTCATGAATTTGCTGGGGACCTCCTACATTCACAACAAAGGCACTTGAGGGACACGGAACCTCACTTTGAGAACCACTGAACTCAACAACTCTCTGCTGCAGTCTAGTGTGACTGTTGTCCTGGAAGAACAGACTTGTGGCTCTGCAAGGAGCTCATCTGTGTAACCAGCGTGTGGAAATGAGTCTCAGCAGATGCTGTGGCTTTAAAATCAACACATTAAGAGTAAACCTACCCAGACACACCGAAAGACATTTGGGTTGTTATAACAATAATGTGAATCAAGGCATCCTTCAGGGCTGCTGTGTATTTGGGGGTCATTTGGTGGTGGTGAATGCTTTACACATACTATGCAAATGAGGGGATTTCTGGATGTCTGGATATTGTGTGCAAATATCCCAGAAAAACTAAAATGCAACAGAAGAATCATAAGCTAATATGATTGGTGGTTTTCACTGTCTGGCAGAAAGAAGATGGATGTGGGAAAAAGTAAAAAGAAGCTTTTCAAACAGAGACTCCAAAGATGTGGGGGAAAGACAAGAGTAATGACAAGAATTAAATACATTATGCTCTAAGAAGCATACTGAACATCCGTATGTGACTCACCTTATAGGCTCTGTTTATCTGAGAGGCAGCCCAAGCAGCATACTTCATGTTGTCCTTCTTCACCTTGGCACTAACTTTTGGACTGGCAGCGATGTGACTTGCAGACTAGAAGGAAAAAAATAGGAAGAAGCAAAAGAGAGATCAGTGAAAGGGGTGTTCTTATATCAAAACCTGGTGAAACAGCAATAAAAGCGTAACTGAGATGAATGTGCAACCACTCTTACCATCTACCACTCCACTAGTCATTGTGGCAGAATGAAGAGAAAAAACAGACCTTGGCCTGATGACACAGGAGAAATCATTTATGGGGAGGAAAAAGTGAGTGCTCTAATGCTTCGTACGTAAATTGTCACTTAACAGGGCCTAATTTCTCCAACACCATCGATTCCCGGCGATGAAAGGACCTTGTATGTCTTCGAAGAAAAAAAAAGTGGTGCACAGGGAGAGGCACGCTGTGTGAATCACAGTCTCTGCCTGCCCCGACAGCTCCCCTCCGAACCACAAATCTGTGTCTTTCCCATGTTCCTGCCATCATCCCCACACAGCAAACCCCAGAAGGCTTACCCGGCCTGCACTTCAAAGCCCTCCCCACCAGTCCGCTGAAACTTTAACTACACACCAATCAACCTGGCCATGTTTTTTAGATCAAATGGTTTGGCTTCTGTATTTTTTAAGTAAGCATTTTCTTTATTTCTTTTTTTAACTCAACAGAAGCCTTAATTTAGATTATGTCAACCCGGACAGGCTATCCCCAAACAACAGTATGCACTATTATAGAGGGGAATCCCCACACAACTGTTGTGAGTAACTAACCCACAACCCAGCTGTGGTCAGTGCTACCAGGTCCTGTGTCGAACTGATTCAGACAGCAGGAGATGGTGAAAGTTTCCTGCCCTTTTCCTGAACCTCTTGCACCTGTCAAGATCTGGACCACTGAAACTAGCTGACAATCTGCAAAACACACTCCTAAGACAGAGTGGTGGTGGATGACTTGTCAGGAAACCATACAGGGCCTGCTCTGTCTCCGGACAAACATGAGAGTTAACAGAAGCAAATGTCTTGGTTTGACCCTGCTTTGCTCTTCCTATATTCTACACCTCAGCGCGCTCTCAGAGGGTATAGACTGCCACGAGGTGTTTGGACTACCTGAGGACTCCCAGTACAGCAAAGAGGAAAACACTGGAGCTCTGTGTGTTGGACCTGCTTCCCCTCTCCATACTTTACTCCCTGCACCACTTCGTTTGTGTTTTTATGTCAAATCTCACTTACATATGATGCATTGGCACTAGCAGACAACATCCTGTTTAAACAAATATGTAGATGAAAGGGCTGTTGGGCCAAGACTACAATCAAACTGGCACCTGGTGGGATAATTTGCCTCTGACAAAGTGCTTGCAGCAGTTTTGCTGCTCTCTCGCGCGCATGCTTTTCTCTATTTTACTCAGTGACTACTTTATTTATCTAAGCCATAAACATAAAAAGTCTCACCAAAGGGGTATTATTACTAAAATAAAGAGCTCCAGAGGAGCAAACTTTTCCAATGCTGGAGTTCACCGTCTGAGTCAGCAGTGAGCTGACCTGTCTGACAGCCCCTTCATTGTTGCCCCCCCCCCCCCCCCCCCCCCCAAAAAAAAAAAAAAAAAAACACACACATACAAGTACAGTCTTGCTTGACATACTCAGTGGCCAGCCTCAACCTTGACAAACCGCAGAGTAACAAAAAAGGTTCTACTGTTTTTGCTTTTTTCTTCCTCTCCCTTGCTCTCTCTTTCCCTCCCACTTTCTCTTCATGCAAAGCAGTACTCACCATATACAGACCAAACAATGCCCTCATGTTTCGGTTGTTCAGCCTCAGAGCCTGGGCAAAATACTTTCTGGACAGCTCCAAGTTTTCCAGCCCCCCCTGAGTGTACTTCACCTGTGTGAGGAGGCATTAAACATGGCCAATAAGTTGGGCTAAAAGGCAGCTTGAGCAATGACAGCATGACATCTGAATAAGCAACACATGACAACCCTGTGTAAACAAATCTCTTTTCATGAGCCTATATTCCCAATGACGTGAAATGGATGTCGGTGTCTCTCAGTGTTTCAGAGAGGCACCATTCACAGAGAGCTAACATTTATTCCACAGTCTGCCCCCATGCTTGATGATGGACATCCAGGCGGGTACCTACCTCAGCGTACTGCTCACAGTACAAGTGATTGTGAGGATTGGTCATCATCAGCTCCTCCAGACAAAACGCGGCTTTTCCATAGCTGTGAAAATGACAAGGAAAACAGAAGGCCAACTGATACAGCTGTGGAAGTGTCATCTTTTAGCTTGCTGTGAACTGTGAAGCACAACAACTATGGCAAATAAATTTCCAGGTATAAATCTAAATTGAAGACTACAAGGGTCCACTTTACATGTGACGCGTGGATCTGTAAAAATCCACCACAAGACGTAAAGTTTATTTACAAGCTTACAGTAAAGTTATTCAGTCCAGACAGTTGGCAAAGGTAAAAGCCTATCTACTGTGGTGATTCTCCCTCCTTTGGGGACACTGAGGATCAATCTTGTCAGTCTGTGTGTTTTTTCAGCCTTTAATGTGTAGTTAACTACCTTCCTGAGGTCAGCACTACAGTAAGAGCTGGCACACTGTGCCTATACTCAGATGAGATCACTTCTCAGCAGCAGACTGCTGAGCTGTTGACCTCACACTAATCTGCTGCCACTCCACTTCTAATACACAGTTTCCCCTTCACAGGCCCAGGCCAGGACGAGCTAAGATACAGTATATCATTGAACACAAAGCCATAAAATGTCTGTGCATCATCACCAAATAGAGCCCAACACGCACAGGCCAAGGCAAAAGCAGACCGAAAATGGGACTACACGGGCCGTCTATCAGCACATTCATGTTTACGTTTTTACTTTTTTGGCAATGTAATTTTTTTCATTTTTCCTTGCAAGATTTTACATGTTTCTTTAAAAACTTCATCAGTTAATAAAAACCTAAAGGCCGCTGCTTGCGTCATTTGGCTTCTAGGCTGCAAAAGAAGGGGAGTAGTTTCATTTGCGGGTAACAAGGGAAGTGCTTAGATGCAGAGTTTTTTGCAAGAACCAAATGTTGCCTGCTACAACATGAAGAACTTATCAGTCTATTTAAAGTCCACCATGGTAACTAGCTGAAAGATTAACAAAATAGGAGGGAGAGGAAGGTGGGAACATAGAAAGAACGAAAGAAATAGGGGGATGGGGTTGGGTAGAGAGGGAGATCAGAGAGCTTGGAAGGTTGGGGGCTGCTTACAATTACCACTTCCTCTCCATAAAGACTTTCAGATGTGCTCATGCAGTGGCCGTGGCCTGCTCCATCAGCCATCAACCAGAATATTGTACCAGAGCCAGACCCTTACCTCTTCTACTCTTCCTCTAAGCCATCTAACCCCACCACTGCTGAGCTACTCTTCTAAGCTCACTCTTCACCACAGTTCTTGAGTAAGGTTGTAGCCACCATCATTCGCGAGACTGTAAGAATCACATTTGTTTCTTTTGGAGGTTAGTAAAACCATCAGCAGTGGCTTTCCCCCCATTTCAATACCACATTCTGACTGCATATAATACAAAAATGGATTCAGACTGTGCAAAGTATGTTTGAAAAAATGATTACTATTTATCCTGTAATTCTGGATGACCAGTCCAATTTTGTTGAACAGTCTCATAAGCTGGGTCAGAATGAGCCAACAGCAGATTCCTACAGAGGCTCCATGCAGTACTTGCAAACAGACAAAACAGTCTGCTGTCTAAACAGCACGGGCTCAAGGATTGTTTTAACAGCGTCAACTCAGAGGACATTAATTAGATTTTTAATGTGTTAACATTGATGCCTACTGTGACCCCAGAGTGCAGAGACATACTGCTTTGTTTATTTTTAGCTCCCAGGGTGTTGCGCAGTGAGGGGAAGAGAGTTTATTTCTCTTCCCTGCTTCTCCATCACCCTGTGTTTTCTCTGGCTGGGGGTGGGGGGGGTGGGGTTGCCACCACCTTCTCCTGGGAATTTCACAGCAAGTGCTTTCTTTCTCTCTGCTCCCTGCTCTATTCCTCTGGAAAAGAGTGCCGATAATGCCAGGCTATCCGGAAGAGGTGGAGGAGGGGAAACAGGGAGTTTGTAACCCAAAATAAAGAAAACAAAGAAAAGAAATTGACACGCCTGTAGATAAGGGGCTGTGGGAGAGAATGGTGTGATATTAGAAGTGTTGGGATAAGCTTGGAGATAATCCGCTCACCCCTGGATTTCCTCTGGCCACTACAGCAATAAAGCCTCCCAGACAAAAGCATGAAATATCCAATAAGTAGCCTTCTCACAACACTACACATTCCTGCTCCAACTGCCCTCGTACCAGAGCAACCAAGCAACCCTAGAGCCCGCACGCCCCAACACACATACACATATAAAACCATAGTTCAACTACAGATACTGCTTCACTAACTTCACTAAGAGGGATAAAAGGTGATACAGACAAAAAAACTAATTCTACACTGTTCTTGTCTGTCTAGCAATTCCCCTTGGCAACTGAGATATCAGTGGGAGGCCATGGAGTCTGTCTGCTCTCATATGTAGTAGAGGGGGCTTAAGACTGAAATCCTATTAAACAACTCTTATGTGACAAACATGGACAGGGCTCCATTCAGACCCCTGGCTGAGTTAGGCATCTCATCACCTTCCATTGTGACCATCCAATGGCCCTCTGGAGATCAAGCCATCAGTCTGATATGAAGCCCAGTTAAACTGACAGGTACACCTCCAACATATGGCTGCCTTACTTGACATTTAAGGCACATTTAGAAGACAAACATCTATCACTACTCATCACAATAAAATAGCTTCACACACAACACATACACATCAAATATTCACTTCAGAAAGTAGACATTTTTCGATGCAGGATGTTTGGACCTATCCCAGGTTCATTTTTTGCCCTTTTTGCTATCATGATGAATAAATTAACTTTCATGATAGATTTTGGTGAAGCTAACATGTTGCCACCACCCCAAATGTGCTATGGTGCATGAAAAATTTGTGAATACTAAAATCATACTGTCACTTAAATTATGAAAAAGCATTTACTCATGTTCATTGATGTACAGCTCTGACAACTCATGCCACGCTTCTTGGTCTCCAACAAACCTGTAAACACAAAAGGACAGGGGTTTCTACACCAAGTTATGTCAGTATTTCAAAACAGGGAATGCATTTGTAACATAGTAAAATAAAGAAAAAAAAGTCATCAACAACCAAGCCAGGATAAAGAGTTTGTTGGCATTTTATGCACAACTTGCGCCAGCTCAACTGAAAGCAAACTTGGTTTGTAATTAAAATGAAAGCCAGGGGAGGTGGGAGGTCATGTAGAAACACTCACTGCTCCAGATATTCATTGAGCTCCCGTATGGCTTCAGTGCTTTTCCCCTGAGCCTTCAATATGGAGATCTTGCGCTTCCTTGCTGCCTGTAGAACAGAGAGTAAACAGGATTAGGACTCCTTGAGTGTTTGTCTGAAGGGGGTGAGAGGATGGAAAAGTGTATGAGTTGTGTGTTTAAGTGTGTACATTAGTGTCTTTTCAGTGCACCACAATCCTGCTCTAAGTTTTGCTCTGAGACTGAATCACTTCTATAAGATGAATCAGTACTTTGGTGCATTACAACAACAGCAATTAAAATAAAAGCACAAAAGGCACAGACGCTTTAGAGACTAAAGTTAACTTTGACGTAATTGTAGCTAGTTAGTGGCCATGTCCAAAAGAAGATGGACACACACATTATGAGTCAATGTTTGGGAGCTAGATTGAGCTCAGTGGCACAGATAAAGTGGTGAGTCATCCCCCAACCAAGTGGGGAAAATGGCACACTCCCCCAAACCCCAACGCCTATCTTCCTGCCGGCACGGCACGCATCTAGTGCTGCACCAGCTCAACCTAGATCAGCTGAAAATAGCTTTACTTTGTTTTGATGTTGAAATGACCTTAAGGTGGATTAGATTCTCATCAATCTGAATTAGAAAGTATTATTCCTACCCCTCTAACTTTTCCAAATGCCCCCCCTCCCCCAACCCTCCTCCTTTTGGTAGTAAGTGAAAACCTTAACAGGAGGCTGCCGCTCCATTACAAGTGAACTGCTCTGCCACAGCCTATTTTATTTATGGACTGGCACTTGATTGAGTGGGGCTTCCTCTCTTCCACTCATAGCCAAATCCATTGATGGCTGTGTATGAGTCATGTCTAGGGGGCTGTAAATTTGGGCCTTTTCTGACACGGCCATCACAACAAATCCACTTATCCATCAAGCTGGAACAGGGACCTGCAGATACAAGCAAATTTTTAGACTCTCTCTCTCTCTCTAAAAAGAAAAAAAAAATACATACAGGCCACAAGACAACACATTTGTTGAATTCCAGCATCAACAGTAAGGACTTCTACCTACCATATAATGTGTCTCATTCTCAGACACACCATTCATACCTGCAGAAGTGTGAAAGATCAACCCATTAATTCCTCTTTGATGTGTTTCACAGAAAGACCACAACACTTTACATCCTCTATAAGCCAGTAGAACTTGATGCTATGTGAGATTAAGGAATTTATATTCCCTTCACAAAAAATTAGAAGCATGTGGAATCATTCCTTTTCCAACACCATTACAAGCAGAAGAATTAAAATTTAACAAACAACAGCAATGCTGAATGTGGATTTTTGCACTTGTGAACTCTTGCCATCACCACACCAAACTCTCCTCGCTCCCAGCATTTTTTAATTTCCCATATAAAGAACCACTTGGGGCTCAAAGGAACATATGGAAGCTGGTAGCCCAGAGAGTCAAACAGCACTTTATTAAATGAGAAACAATTCCAAACCACTCCTCTTTCACCTCCTTTCTCTAACTAATGATCCAGAAAACCTGGCAGTGGGTCTGATACGTCTGTTGTCATGATTCCTTTTTAATTAGTGCACTGTGGAGACCTTAGGAGTAAGAACTGGATTATTTACATCACCATTGGCTCTTTGCTATGACCTACGGCAACCTTCCTTTATTATAATGATAAACATCACAATGACGGTGGCACACCAGGCACACTGTACATATTTGAAATTGAACATATAGAATAAGGGAAAAGAAAGTGCAAAAACAAATTCAAACCAACATTAATGCTATGAAAGATAAAAGACTTGTTTGCATCCACAGATAGCAGCAATGACAATTTACTTCCAATTATGATCAGTCAAAAAACAGAAAGTTATTGCTCATCGGTTAATTTTGTGAATATCCTTCACATTATGTAATCAAGAAATTCTGAACTTGGGCTGTAAATTTCAGAAGCCTTGACCCAAGCAAATATAATCTTGTCCAACAATCAATCTGTAATTGCATATGATTGTGGGTAAACCTCAGGAGTCATCTATGTGACCTCAGTGGCTTATTTAAGAAATATTAGTGTTTTATACTGCACAATTAGGGTAAAATGAGAGCACTGGAATTTGTTATTAATGCAAGATCTGAGGCAATGGTAAAAAAAAAACAAAAAATGAATTGGTACATGCCTGCATGCAAATGTTGTGGACAGTGCATCTAAAATACTCACAAGAAGAAATACAAGGTGGAAAGAAATGCATTTACACACGCAGACAAAAATTTTGCCAGATCATTGCTGTAGGTATTGGAACATAGCAAGCAATGGAAGGGCTAAGAGTTTGAAACATTTTTTGGACACCACCATGGCAAAAAAGAAAAAAAAAAAAAGAAACAAAAAAAAAAAAAAACCTTGAGCAATTTTTGTTGATTCAACAATTTTGGTTAATGGGTACCACATCTATTCCACAGCCTGTTATTACAACAGCTCAGTTTCCAATCTCTGCTTCGCATGCTGGGACGCCTCGCAAGTCTTCCTTGTGGTCGCCAATTTTCCGCCATTTCTCAAGCCCATCCCGTTTGATTCTCAAAAGCATGTAGGCCAACATGTGCGTAGTCGATAGCCCTAACTCCAAGACAGGTGACCTGAATGATGTCATCTTATCATTGCTCCACCCTCCACCACTACGCCCAAGTCATTCAGGACAAGGATTGTGGGAAAAAGGTTCAAGGTTAACATCCCAGGGACAAAGGACCTATTTGTCTGTTTTGTTCCATTTCCGGCCTTGGTTTGACTGACAAGCTACACTTACTTGGGTGGCAGCATTCAATGCACAGAGACCAGGAAACTGACCATTCCCTTTCCGAGGATGTCGACGGAATACCCAGAAGATCTGTGCCATGTCGGGTGGTGCCTTGGGATTAACTGAAATTACAACTCTCATTGTCCAAACAGTGGATAAATGCAATGAAAATTGCTGCAAATAATGGCCACAAAACCATAAATTTGCTGAGCAACAGCCTTTTTTTTATATGAAACTGACAAGGTTACAAGTAAATAATATGAATTGAAGCTTTTATTTCAATCTTGTTTTGGACATTATGACAGTGACAAAAACCTTTTCAAAAGTTTTGCAACCATCCCAGCGTATTTTATTCGTCTGACATGGCATGGACCAAGCAAGTCAGCGCCAGCATTTTCGACAGCATCCATACTTAGTGGACATACCAAAAAAGAAGAAGAAACAAATCCAAATTGTACTTCAGCCCTCCCAGACTTGAAGTACAAAGACACTTTCACAACTCCAACTCATGCACACTTTGGTTGTGACATTCAGAATACCTCTTGCCTTAAAGATATGTATATCCCATTACATGACCACTCCTCTTAATTGCTATATTACCAAGTTGCCATAAAAACAGTCCCGTCCCTTATTTGAAAGGCCAACTTGCCAATCTGACTTGCAAACTTCCAACTGCAACAGAAAGTGTAAAATAAACAGATGGTTTTGGAAAAAGTGAAGGTGGGTGTGAGACCCTGTGTGAAGCAACAGATGTGGCTAAATAGAGATGGGAAGGTTAATCCTCTATACCACTGTGCGAGTAAGCAGGGTGGGGTGCACCAGAGCAAAGTAAAGATTATTAGTTTTTGCTTTTATATGTGTAAAGCATGTAACTGATGATATTAAGAATCTTTGCATGGCACCCAAAGCACACATATCTATACATCATGAGCAGTGAGAGAAAATGTTTAATACATCTAAAGCAATCCATATGTCAGTATGGCACCAGAGACTTGTTGAACATCTTTGGGGTGAGGGGTGAGAAGTACAGCCAAAATAAATAAGGTCATGGTTTCTTTTGAAAACTCTTTAAAAGATTTACTTTCTTGCATGGCCACATGTCCTTATGGAAACAATTAAGAGCAGGTACATTATGTTTTGAGTTGGTGGTGTGGGATTGGCAGAACACTGGCTAAACATGCTTCAGCAAATCATTTCAAAGCAATGAACAGTAAATTGAAAAGAGAAGATAGCAAGGAGAGAGACTGAGGCGAGGGGCTGTGAGGCTTGTCTGTATTAATCTCACAGAACATGGCAAACTTTGCACCTGAAGCTGGTTGACAGCAACAGAGAAGGTGGGACAGGAGCCCAACCCTGTTCATTCAGGCTGGGGGTCTGGAAGGCCCAGGAAATCACTATCTTCAAAGACCCTTTATTTACGCTTTCCTTCCACCAAACATGTCTGCCACTGACTAAGGACATGAATCGCCCCACACCCACCCAGCCCCTAAACACTTAAACACTTTTCAGTTGTGTGGGTGATAGGCCAATCAGCACTGAGGTTGAGGTCAGAGAGGCTAAACGGAGTTTAACTTAGCAAACTCACGCTGCTAACACCAGAGTGCCTCAGCAAATTTAAAGCCTTCCAAAAAGCTGAGACCGCAAAGTAAAGCAAACTAGAACCCTAAGCAGAGGGATTTTCCCCTTTCTTTCCCTGCTTTCTCAGTCTTACCGTATTGGTGGGGTCGTCTCGGAGAATGGCATCATAGTCCTTGTTGGCGTCATCGTACCTTCAGAGAGTGAAAAGAGAATACAAATTTGTTTTTTTAAGCAATTCCAGCCCCCTCGTCGAGAAAAATTAGTTGGTGGGAAAATCAAGCAGAGTTGAAGGTAATCAAGTTTCTGTATACAGAGTGGCAGGTTTCTATGATTACAGTGAGGCTGTACAGAAATCAGTGGTGATCTAAAGGAAGAAATAAACACTCATTTAAGTTTAGGTTGCTAGTCACACAGCTGACATCGTGAGAGGCTTCACAATGAGTCATGAAATCAATACAAACAAAGCACACTGTTCTGATGATTGTATTTTCATTTGATTGTATCCAGCTTGATTCACCTTTAAACAAAATTATACTTCTGCTTTTACATCCGTTCAGATCTGCAACTAACTTGTTGGTTCAGTTCTCTGTCTCCTGGCCAATATATATTACCACAATATACAATACACATGTAAGAGCCTGATAAGCAACAATATCCAGCAAAGTGAGCCTCAAACTGTTGGACTGAACCCACACGATTCTGTTTAAAGGGGAAATTTATGAGCTGTAAATATCAAATCATACAGTAAAGAAATCTAGGAATCGGAGGCATGTGCACTTCACCTGTCATGTCAAATCAGGCACTGAGGGATGATTTTAGAACTTTTTTTCTATTAGAGGAAATCTACAACCCTGAAGTTCTAGTAGCCAGGGATCAGTGATCAGAAAGTGTCCCGCCCACAGCCTGCAACAGACAGAAGCATCTCTGGTTCCCATTAGCACTGAGGAGCCCCACTTCCAGCACTGTTGCTTCCCTCACATTCACTTTATTACTCAGCCACACTTTGGGAGATTTCAGATGGCACCAGGCGAGCACTCACAAGCCACTTTGATTTGCTGTATTTATTTAGGAACCGTGCGTGTGTGTGAGTGTGTGCGTGGAGGGGAAGGGCCTTGCTGTTTGTAGCTGTGTCATTCAAGTGTAGCTCTGTCTGCTGCCAATTAGATCCCAGTGTGGCGTTTATTTAATCTGACAGCGCTGAAGTAATCACTCTCAATTATCACATAAACTCTGACATAACCGATAAACCAGCAATGGTGATCCGGGTGAGGAATGTAAGCAAGATAGAAAACAGTCTGAATTATTACCCTTACTCCAGACTAAAACACTTTCCTACTCCATTTTGCAGACTCAAAAATAAAACTCATCACTGAGGAGGTGGGGGCTGAGATTGTGTGGACATGTCAATATTTACACGGCTTGTTTGGGTCTCTGCACCAAAACAGGATAGGAAAGACAACATAAAAATAGAGAAGGCAAAGAAAGAGGAAAAATACACAGAGATGAGGAGTAACAAAATAAAGAAACAGAGAACTAGAAACCAATACAACCCACCCCCCATCACCCCCAAAATAACAGTGGGATCTGACCACTTCCTTCCCGGGAATCCCTAACTCAGGCTAAAGGGCCACAAAGCTCCAGTGCTGAACCTTTCCTCTTTCCCTATTCTCCGGGTGATCCAATAAAAACACATCCTACCCCACACACACACAGTACTTACACACACCCAGACCATTGTACCACTTAGGATCTGCTAACAGTTTCTCACCCCCAAGCCACCCAAATTAAGCACCATGCAGAAGAGCAAAGCTGTGCTTTATTTTTGCCTCCTGTGCCTCTGGAGCTTTTGGTACCCAACCCAATGCTTACCTTTCCAAAGCTTCCAGCCTCATGCCAGATAATCGCTTCACTCTGTGGCTATCTGAAAACTGCTTCTCCAGTTCCTGTAGACAGGTCTGCAAGGATGTGGGCAGGGGAGAGAGACCAATTATAGTTGGCTGTGACTACACTTTATGTTAAACTATTGCTCTCACACACATGCCTCTACAGATACAAACCACCTGGCTTGAAAATGTCAGTTCTGGCCTACGTTTCAGTTAAATAAACTTGATATACTGATATAAAAATACAGTTGTAGTGAAAGTCTGCTGTTACTACTGTATGTTAACTATTTAGGCTACCATGTTTGCTAATGCACGAAGCGGAGTGAGGATGATCCTTGGTACTTCTTCCCTTTCCCCTACAGAGCTTGAATTTGTTTGATCACACAGTCATGAACAAGGAGAGGAAAGATGTCTGCGTAGATTTTCAGTCATCCAGGTCATCTTGCATAGAAGAGCTGCGTTCTCACACACAGCCATCATGTGACTCATTAGAGTCTCATGTTTCCAGGTGTGAGCGACTCGCCCACCCCCCCCATAGCCACAGTGTGACTCGTCAAATGGGTCATGAACCCACCCTTTCATGGTGTGACTTGTAAGGGTCACATGGTTCCTGGGGGAAATGAGATGTAAGTCTCAGGGAGGGATCTCAAGGCTGCACTGAATGTGGTTGATAGGTGGTGGCACAGACCACTGCCTTTGTTAAGGAAAGGCTGTTGGACATAGATGGCTTCCTTCACCCCTCTCTCAAACCATCTGTTTTCACTGTCCAGGATGTGAACATTACTGTTGTCAAATGAATGTCCCCTCTCCTTAAGCTTGTTAAACTCTTCTACGCAAGGTGAGGAAAGGTTACAATAACATGCAGCTGATTTGTTGGGTTTGAATGAAATGAAAAAGTCTGCACTGTAACCTGAATCATTTGTGCTATCCGTCAGCTCAAGTCTGGTCGTTCTGCTTTTTTTTTAAAGTCTGGCAGCCAGGCTGAAAGAATAGCTAACAGACAGCTGATTCCAATGACTGAGTTCTGCCTTTTCTGTAGTCAATGAGTCATTCTTTACCAAGGGACTTGTTTCATCCATACTGATTGGAAATGAACCATTTCAATTACTGTGACCTTTTATGTTTTTTCTAACCCACACAGATTTCATTAGAGCTGTGAATATTTCAATGTGTACATGGATTAAGCTTTAGGATGGCAAATGAAATGAGGGGAAAAGTACTTGAACACCATAAATGATGGCCAAGTTCAGCTAACACTTGAAGCATGCTTCTCTACTCATTTGCTACACCCTTTAATTCCAACTCTCAGCAAATTGTTTTTCCATAGTACAGAGTAATACCATTTGGCCAAATAAAAATCAGATTTTTACATTTGGCAGAGGTGGTGCTGCAAAGTAGGAATGGCTGTGAGCGAGTGAGTGATGGGTTTTGAAGCTCTTGGGTGTGTGAGGAAGAGCAGTAAAAACTTACCTCGGCCAAGTCATCCCGACTGCAGTCCAGGGCTGCGATCATCACCTGCTCATAAATAATCCATACTGGGAAAAAGAGACAGACAAAGAAGACAGTGTTAACGCCCTTTCCATTTCACTGTCTGCTGTTACATGAAAAAATAATATATTGAACTGTGCACTTGACAACTCAACTTGTCCCCAACAGCTGCACATCATGTTGTCAACTCACACAAACAAGCCTCAATGATGTGAATCAACAGCTTAGACTTTAAAGAACTTTCACATTTCATTTAATATGTAATGCTACATCTACTGTTCTCTGTACAGAATACACTGAAGGTAATGCAGCTTTCTGAAAACCAAATACTCATTAAAAACTTGCACAGCACTACAATGACGAATAAATAAATAAATATATAAATGAAGAACAATTTCAACTAAACGTCCCATATGAGGCGTTACAGTCACATTCCCTATACTGAGTTGGGAATAAATTACTAATTGAATTTCAGAAATGTTACACTGTAAATTAGATGTAAAGGTGTAACATTATCAAACAAAACAAGATGTTACATTTACTATAATCACCTCCCCTAATTTAAGAATGAAGTTAAACTATCTGAAAATTAGCACACAGCCCCAAACACAATTTATTTTACCCATTATTGGATGTCTTCCTAATACTTTGCACTGGTATAACTGACACATAGAATATGTGATCTTTGAAAGAAAAAAAAAACTCTTTGCCAACATTGTTAAAAACACTGTTAATGCGTCGTGAAATCTAAGAAGCTGAACTAACATTTCTGTACATGCCATGCTGTTTCTCATGTGACAGTGTAAAAAGTTACTGTAGTTCACATGCCAGAACAAGTTTCGACAGCTAAATGTGGTTGGGTTAAAAAACATAGTGTCTGTTTTCACTAAAAACATAAAATATGCATTTCATAAACAGAATATAAAATTTATTTGATTAGCCATTACATTAAAGCATTAGCCATATCTTTGCATAAAGATTCTAAATATCTTGACACTTTGCACCACAAACAGAGTTATTAATGAGTGTTTACATTATAGTGAATTATTTTTGGAAAGTGACTACATCTCTAATCTGCAGAATCCTCCAGAAGGCTCTAAAGCTGCCAGGGACTACAGTTTTAAAATCCTAAATGAAAACAGGTCCATCAAACACTTAAGGAAAAACTTTCTTCTTTCCAATTCCAAACACACACACACCACAAAATTTGAAAATAATGGTGCATCACATACACTGCAGGATATTTGTTAAGATTATCACACCAGATACAGGAACAAATGCATCACCTTACGTGATCTCTCTCACATGATCTAATAAGGAAACAGATGTAAACAAAACAGAGACTAATAAGTTGCTGTAGAAATGCTTTACAGTGAGCAAATAAAGCAGAAGGCTAAATAAGTTTGGGTGAGAAAACGGTCGGGTGGATAACTAGTATGATCGCTAACATTAGCCTTGAGGACTAGACAATGTATTGTTGCTTAACAACATCCAAATTTTAAATTCTAAATACAAAACATGTTTGAAACTACCTGGGCTGTCTTGATGAGTCTGTGAGCAGTTCATTAAACCCTCACATTACCTCGAAATGAAATTCTGATATGAGCATCGATCAACCAAGGTCCCAGACCTTGTTGATCAAGGGCGGTGGAGCTTGGGATAAACTAAATCACAACTCAAGTTGAAACCTAGCTTAACAATTGTCACTTTAAAAAAAAGAAAAGATTTCTGCATTTTTAACACATGGGTAAGATTAAGACAAACTGCCATACTGATTTGTACAATATATTGTACAATGGATGCTCTTGGTCATATCAACAATTGTACCATTATTATCCACTTAATATTTGTCCACTTGTTGTTAAGTATTGTCAAAGATGATTTTTAGATATATAAAACCAATCTCAAGCAAGTGTGAAAGTTTCAGCACTCGTTTTATGTATATACATGTAGAAAATTCATCATTAACAGAAAACCATTCCTTCAACATGTTTCACTTGGAGGTTTGCTATAAAAAAGATTAAATGTTTTTTTTCTTTCAGTCAACTGTAACATTATAACATGCTGACTAAAAGCCTGGCTACAGAAGCCAATTAATGGAATTAATGCAACATGTTAGACAGACAGCCCTGACAAGCAAAACAGACTTGTTCAGCCAAATGAACAACTCTTGTTAATTGAAAAGAATAATAAAATGAAACTCCACCAAAAACTGTCAGGTTATGCCAAAACAAACAAATGCCTCTAGTTTTTCTTGACTTTAATGATTCCAACTCTTGTTTTGACAATTGCCATCTCATTTCACAGCCAATTTAAGAGCTGGTTTCAATAAAACCATGGCATGGTAAGTGTTTATCCGCCTCTTGTGAGGAGTGTATGAATCATAATGACTAGAGGAACAGGGAGAGTTTTATGGGGTAAAGCAGCAGGACAGTCCCATTATAAATGAAACCCTGTCCCATGATTTGTTTATTGTCGGAAAAAAAATCCTGCTGCTTCTTAAGTAAACTCTTTATAAGATAATCTTTTGATAATCCACATTGATATACCTTTCACACCATTACATTTGGACAACATGATAGTGTACCAGTATACCATGCAATGACAGAAATGTGTCCACAGGTAGTGATTCTGCACAACTCTTTCTTATCCTTAGTGTTACTGTTATGTATTCAGGTAAAGCTACATATTAAATCAGCACTGGATTCTCTTTGATCTGCAAATCTTATGAATCCAGCTGCTTTGAAAGGTAACCTGATTTGGCCAGTTGAACTCCTTGCCATGTTCTCACATGACATAAGAGAGGTAGTCTGATGCAGTAACAAGCCTTTAAGTTGACTTGCCAATCACAGCAAAAAAAGACCGCGACAAGAAAATGTAACAAGGAGAGTGAAATTGTAAATATAAAGCAGGAGGCATCCCAGCCACCCCCAGCTGAGGGAGAAAAACTTGTTACCACGTCCGTCTTCCATCTGTGGACATGGTTTGGATTTAGAAATTCAACAACAAATGGACAACTATACTTTGCAAAAAGTTTTTGTTTTATATGGAAGTTCCAAATATAAGAATAAATAAAAGAAGAAAATAATCAAATGTGATTAAGTTTGGTACAGTATGGTTATTGCCAGTTGTGCACAATACACTAATATTGAATTATCAACCTGATAATAACTTAAATAGTACTTAAATAAATTATTACTTATAAATAACTTATATTATATCGGCTATTGTGAAATCATAGCCAATAAATAGAGTCAATCATGCAAATTGCTTTCCTTGATTTAATGTACCACTTACACACTCGGGTAAAGTAGGTGGTAGTACACACCTTTAAAGTTGGTTTTTAATCCTCCAATTAATACAGACAAGAACAGGAAAGAGAACAACTGCAGAATGCTGCCGCACCTAAGTAGAGCCACACATTGTAGACTTGAAAGCCAAGCCTGTTGTCACAGGTGTGGATGTTTTTTACAGCTTCTGGGGAGCTAACATGATAGCAATTGCCAATACATATTTTGCAATGATTTAGGGAAAACTATAAAAAAAAAAAAATGTTTTAACAGAACAAATATATATACTGTTATGGTGGTATAAAATTACAGTTGCCGTAATGTAAGATTTTGGCCATATCACCTGCCCTGTTTACAATTACTCTCTTGTTAACTGTATATAGCCATCTTTCAAAGTTCGTTTTGGCTTTGACTGATTAACCTTTTCTGCCATCTCATCTGTGTGAGCAATCCAAAAGATACAAAAGGTTTACCTGTTTTCACAGATACTTTTCCATGTAGTTGTATTTCACTCTCAAATCACCTAAATATCTGTTTAATGCTAGCAATCTTGTATTACTGGATTTGGCTTTTCAGCCTCGACTTTGTCTATCTGTGTTTTCCACATCACAGGAAACCTAAGATCCATTCAGAAATGAAAAATATAAACCACAAAAGAGAGGACAGAAAAACAATCTAGCCAGCAGAAAATCACCCACTTGGATCAATCACATCTCACACAGTTGTACAGATGAACCCACAGTCAGTTATACAGGGACATTCAGTGGTTTTCAACGCTATAAAGCAAAGGATCCTCATTCAAAACATGTTTTTAAGCTTTAAACAGATGTGGGGGGTATACTAAGAAGTAAGTCCAACATAACAACGTTGCCTCAACAAAACCTTAAACCCCAGTCAGAGATAAAGACCATCACAACAGTGACTACCCAGGTTTTCTTCTTCAGGATCTGTGCGCATTCCCATAAAAAGGGACGTTTAGGGTGTCATTTGACTCTTCTTCCAGCTAAAATGAACCTATCGTGTTCCACCTACTTCTCTCAAAAGGAACGGGCTGTCAAAATGGAGGACTTTGAAAAATATAACACTGATGCAGAGGGCAAGAGAAGAATGTTAGCAGAAAATTACTGGTGTGTAAATTTAGAATATGCATATTTTACCATTTAGCGTACTCTCAGTGCCTTCTGTTTAGTTCTAATGTGGAGTAAACAGGAGGCACAAGCTTGATACAGCATAGTCAAACATTAAATTCAACATCTGCATTTTATTAATATCTATTTTATTTTATTAGCTTTGTCAGCTGTGTAAAACAGATTCATCATTTACTTTTATATTATGACACAAGAACTTCTACAAGAAAGCAGAGGCAAGCTGTTGTTTTATTGTCAGAAAAATTTGCACAGAAGTTGTTGTGTTTAAGGCCACAACTGTTTCCACTTTAGTGCGTTTACAGTCTCCTGTTTGAATATAATAAGATGAAATGATGGGGTGAATGACATACTGGTACTGGTGTATGAAAGGGTATTCTCATCTTGTTTTATTTCTAATGGTCTGTTTGAAAATAACAATGTCCCTTATAGTGTATGTTGACCAACTCCTCAGTGTCTCTGCTTGCTAAAAAGGTTCTCTGAACGATGCAGAGTATTGCATTGATTTGTTTAGTCGTGACACACTTACTATCATCTCCCAGTTTGGATGCATGCTCACTGATGAGCTCTTCACCAACATCCACAATCTGTTCACTGTTTCTGCAGTTATCTTCTCTCCATTTACGCAGTTTGTCTCTCATCTCTGTGGACAAAATTGTTAAACCATAAGGACAGCTGTAGTCTTTGTACAATTTTCAATACAAAACATCAAGCCTGGTCCTTTAACTCTGTGACTGTACAATACCCGCTTTGAGATGAAATCGTGGAAAACAAAACATATGAAGCTTCACTGTTAAACGTCCAGCCTGAAGTTACATTAAAATGATCGGAGTATCAGAGAAATAAGTACAAGTTGTAACCACTACGATTGTTTGTGCTGTGTGCGTTAGTACGCAAGTGCATAAAATGGCACTGTTTCTAGTGCATTGTTATTACTGTGTTATTATGTATTATGTATTTTGCAGAAACAGAAATCTATTGTGGCGGAGCGATAGCTTTAGTTAGCCAAAGACGTGACTGTCTCGTCACGGCAGGCTAACATGCCACAGGAGTCGTCTAGTTATTTGAAAACAGACAGAGATCGCTTACAGCTTTACATGAAGCATTATGTTAGTACTACCGACAACTAAGTCACAAATGGCGGATACTGAGCAGGTATGGATGTACTGTAAGGATGAACCCTATAAGTCAGCTAACCATGCAAGCTAGCATTAGCTAACTCCATTACACGCTGACTTTCTAGTTCCCATTTTATACGAGCGAAGACTGTCCCTCATGTTTGTATAACAAAAACACACAGAAAACCGAATGCCTTAGACATAAAAACAGTCTCGGTTGAGGACAGCGAGTTTTAAATTTTGTCTTACCTTCCCAACCCACATCGTACATCTCTGATACGGACGCCATCTTTTCTCTTTTGACAACCTGACAACATACGCCGTGCCTACGTCACTGCCAGCGATGGGCGTTCCAGACGTTGCTAACAACAAAAATAACATCAATAATAATGTATTATAGTCAATGGTATTATAACGCAATAATAATATTGATGAACGTCTCGGCTGATTTTCTAAATTGTAAGATGTTACATGACTGATAAAATTAAAAAGCTTAAAATGTATATCAAAAGAATAAATTATATTAAAAAGAATTAAAGTTTTTCCCGTGCTTGCACTCAAGTTAAGCTGATTGGTCATTTTTTTACTTTCAAACCTAAATTATACAGGCACAGGGCAATTGGGATTACATTATACTATAAACCAGTATTTGCATATCAGTTGCACTGTTCAGCAGCCATACAGCATGATGGTACGCAAGCTACAGCAGACATTTACAAATCCAGATGATGTTGTTTTCATGCTCAGTTTCCATTTTTATAAAATTCCCCTACTAAGTATTGGGTAGGACAGCTAGCCTAGAATCAGTTTGCTTCAAAAACATGAAATCTGCTTTCCAAGCACATCCACCATTTATCCTGATTTCCCTCAGGAGCCCCTGTGAATCTCATCCTCTAACTATGCATGCTTGCTTACACACTTCTCTTACCACATTACACACTTGTTGATGTGGGCTCAGCACAAACTTGCCTACAGACACATTTTAGAGATCTGATGTCATATCCAGTGCTTCTCACTACATATAGTCTACTGTTTTGCATACTGTTCTATTATAAAAGACAAGAAGGAGATTTTGTTTTTTAAAGAACACACACTGATATTGTAAAGCAGCCTAGCTTTATCGAAAAGGGACAAGTGCACCAGGGAATGATGAAATGTCATCATCTCTGTCAAGGATACAAATAATATCACTGCATACATTTTAAGTTATGCTCAACTTTGGAGATCTGTGCACTTGTAATTTTCAAGTCTGCACATGGCAGTCAGTTGATATGTGGTTGGGTTTGTGCTGGAACACAAAATACCAAAGAAACCACATTAAAACAATCATACACTGTCCTTTGGGGTAGAGGGCTTTCCCCTGACTGCCAAGGTGCCACTGAAGGCCAAGGCCCTAACAGTGACCTGCAATAAACACCATACAGCATGTGACTCCTGGGATTTGAGGACATGATGGTAAAAGCCCTCTGTGAACATGCTGTGTATAACTTTGAGATGTAGCTGGATTTGGTGGTGGTAAAAAAAAAAAAAAAAAAAAAAAGCCTGTTGACATAAGGCGCCTGTTTAACTTGGAGCAGCTCTCTTGTACAGAAATGTCACAATATGGGAGATCAATTGCAGCCATCTGAAAACCCAAATTGTACTACTTGACTGGTGCTTACGTAGGTTTCCATGCCCTGGAAGCCCCCACATATGGAACACGGGAGAGGCATATATATATTTTCCTTTTCAGTCTCCATGTGTGAAAAAAAAAAGAAATATTCCAGTAGAAACACTTCACAGGCATTATATTTTGATTTCTGACAGAAGCAATCAGAGTTGGCAATCTCTGAAATGAACAGTTATGGACTAAAAATTGAAGTAAGGTTGAGGTGCTCTCTGTGGTTTTGAATTATAGTTCCTGTTCCATCTAGATTTCTCTTTCGTTGGTGTTGTACAGTGGGTTGCGGAAAATGAAGACAGATGCAATTAGCAACAATGTTTGGACTCAGCCTTCTGGAGCCGGCGGCACTGTGTTTACTTTGAAATCTGATTAGGTCCCCTGTCTGACCAAGTTGCTTTCACCTCACCGCGAATAACTCTGTACAGATGACTTCAGCACGCTTTGCCTCTGATGGACTCCCTCTATTGCACCTTTGACCTCACCCATATCCTGAGTGAGAGGCCCCGAGCGGGAAATTATGGCACATCACAATTAGGCTTCCTCACTCTCCTGCTCTTCTCTCTCTTGGCTTTGATGCCAAGAACAATATTCAGCTCCATGTCAGAGCAGCACCATGCTGGCAATTGATGTTACTCACACAGTACGAACCTTAGGATGTATTGCTCCCCTGACACCTCGTGTAGTAGTGTGATTGCTTATTGTGGATTGGAGTATTACCACATGTAGTATATTATGTGTTGCTAGATTGGTTTTAATAGCCCATCGTCCTTTCTCATTAAATTCAAACAAGGATTTAACATCACAGTGCATGAGATTACCTCCAACAGACATCATCATCATAAGAAGTGATTAGTGATTTAAACTTAAAAAATTTTTTTTATCCATTTAAATTTTGAAAACTTAACTTGATTTCTACATGAACACATTACTGTGCTCCTCCTGGAATTTATTACAGTTAAAAAAAGACTTACTGGAGGACTTTACATTCAAGTCCATTCTTACATAATCCTCATTCAGTCTTCTTAAGAAAAAGTATGACCTTCGAGAGAGTATTTGGCAGTGATGTGACAATTTTGACACCTCCGAGCTAAATATTGAAAATATTATCACATCATTTTCATCTTACATAGCCACAGCTGGTGAAGTTCGTTGATTCCAACAGCAATTTTTTTACATGGTACCAACCTGAAATATAATGCACTTCTACAACCTCTCAGGGGGTCTAAACTGAGGTTTGACATTCATAGAAGTTGGGGCTATTGTTCACTGGTCTTACTTTATTTCCATTATTTCAAGAGTGGTTTCATTGCAAAGACTCCACTTAGCTATATAAATACACACAATAGCAATTATTACAGAATTTTAAGATCCACAGGAAGAGGAGTATTCAGATCTCATCCCCCGTGCAGTGGAAGCCTGTAACTATGCGGCATAATCTGGAGTTATCGTATTTCGCTTTTCTTTTCTGGTAAGAATGTTCATGACCACAAATTTGGAGATAGCGCCATGTTCTCTATAATGTCATGTTTTCAAAGAAAATTGCAGAGGAAAAGTGAAGTTATGCATAACGAGAGGAGCAAGCATGAGAGCAGAGCTTGCAGAGGAGGGATTAGAGAGGGTCAAATATTGATCATCTCCCGTGTGTGCCTTCTGTGATATCGCTATTGTGTGTGAGCATGAGGTACTCCTTGTTTGTGCAGCGGACATGTGCTGTGCAGATGGCCTACTATGCTTGGTGCCACTGGGCACTCCTTGGAAATTTGTATTGTGTTCTGGGCCTGGTTAATAGCCTTCATCCCATTGCCATTGAACGTGACAGTGCTGAAGTCAGCACTGGGCTCCAAATCATGCGTGTGGGCTGCTGATTTATAACCTGACACACTCGGACCGAGGTGATGCATATCTAAAAAGTTTACGAAAGAATCATTGAAATTCATATGAGATGCTAGAAGTCAGTTTCTGAGCAGGATGCTTGGCTTCGCAACATCCGGCGCTGAGTCATTTGTCTTCAGGTCTTATTGATTTATATTTTGAAAGATATTAGAATGAGGCCAGTGGTGGGTGTCTTTGGCAGTGTCATCCCTTCACCCTATCTTTGATTCATTTGTTGACCAAGAAAGCTTTCAGGGAACTGGAGAGCTGAGGTTTTTCATGGAATATTTGGCCCATCACTCCAGCACCCTTTAAGTTTATCCCATTAAGGCAGAGGAGTATTTTCTACAAGACAAACATGGAGAATGATGAATAACTCTTTTGGATGCTGAAATGTGATGGTGTTTCTGATAGCATCCCCATGCTGAACCTGAGAATCATGTGTGGTCAAAGCCATCACTGCCTGCAACTGCTTCATCCTACAAAACCACACACATGCTTTGATTTAAAGAGACCAAAATGGTGGATTACTGTTTATATTTACTCCATTTTTATGGGCTTTGTTTAAAGTTTTGATAAGCCTTTAACCCAAACCTCTTCATTCGCTATTATGGGAATTACTGGGAACAAATCATTAATTACATTCACCCTGTTGGTTCGGTTGACCGAGAAGCACCTTGGCAGGAGGAGATCACAAAGTTGCAGAAACATTGCCAAGACACAGTTATGTTAGGAAGCAGACCACCATGAACTGTATCCACAGAGAGGCTGAATCTGACAAACAACAATCAAAGTGTAGTAAGGTTCAGATTTGCAGTAACTGTGCACAACTGCACAGCCTTGTAATAATTTGATATTTCAGGAAGTGCGCTTAGCTGGTTCCTTTCTGAGAGTGAAATTAGAAGATTCATACCATTCTGTTATTTGTATGGTAAATATAAAGTTAAAGCTAAAGCCAGCAGCTGGTTAGTTTAGCTAACAAAGTCCTTATGCCAGCACCTCTAAAGCTCATCCACATGTTATATATCTTGGGGGGCTTGTCCTTGATGTTCGATTGGGCTGGGTGTTGG